>NW_028319554.1:0-160000 GCF_062004578.1 Staurois parvus
AATTGTTACTGAGCGCCAGAGAATTGTTACTCAGGGACAGACAGAATTGTTACTGAGTGCCAGAGAATTGTTACTCAGGGACAGACAGAATTGTTACTGAGTGCCAGAGAATTGTTACTCAGGGACAGACAGAATTGTTACTGAGTGCCAGAGAATTGTTACTCAGGGACAGACAGAATTGTTACTGAGTGCCAGAGAATTGTTACTCGCACAGACACAAAATTGTTACTTGCACAGACACAGAATTGTTACTCGCACAGACACAGAATTGTTACTCAGGGCCACAGAATTCATACTCAGGGACAGACAGAATTGTTACTGAGTGCCAGAGAATTGTTACTCAGGGACAGACAGAATTGTTACTGAGTGCCAGAGAATTGTTACTCGCACAGACACAAAATTGTTACTTGCACAGACACAGAATTGTTACTCGCACAGACACAGAATTGTTACTCAGGGCCACAGAATTCATACTCAGGGACAGACAGAATTGTTACTGAGCGCCAGAGAATTGTTACTCAGGGACAGACAGAATTGTTACTGAGTGCCAGAGAATTGTTACTCAGGGACAGACAGAATTGTTACTGAGTGCCAGAGAATTGTTACTCAGGGACAGACAGAATTGTTACTGAGTGCCAGAGAATTGTTACTCAGGGACAGACAGAATTGTTACTGAGTGCCAGAGAATTGTTACTCGCACAGACACAAAATTGTTACTTGCACAGACACAGAATTGTTACTCGCACAGACACAGAATTGTTACTCAGGGCCACAGAATTCATACTCAGGGACAGACAGAATTGTTACTGAGTGCCAGAGAATTGTTACTCAGGGACAGACAGAATTGTTACTGAGTGCCAGAGAATTGTTACTCAGGGACAGACAGAATTGTTACTGAGTGCCAGAGAATTGTTACTCGCACAGACACAAAATTGTTACTTGCACAGACACAGAATTGTTACTCGCACAGACACAGAATTGTTACTCAGGGCCACAGAATTCATACTCAGTGACAGACAGAATTGTTACTGAGTGCCAGAGAATTGTTACTCAGGGACAGACAGAATTGTTACTGAGTGCCAGAGAATTGTTACTCAGGGACAGACAGAATTGTTACTGAGTGCCAGAGAATTGTTACTCGCACAGACACAAAATTGTTACTTGCACAGACACAGAATTGTTACTCGCACAGACACAGAATTGTTACTGAGTGCCAGAGAATTGTTACTCAGGGACAGACAGAATTGTTACTGAGTGCCAGAGAATTGTTACTCAGGGACAGACAGAATTGTTACTGAGTGCCAGAGAATTGTTACTCAGGGACAGACAGAATTGTTACTGAGTGCCAGAGAATTGTTACTCGCACAGACACAAAATTGTTACTTGCACAGACACAGAATTGTTACTCGCGCAGACACAGAATTGTTACTCAGGGCCACAGAATTCATACTCAGGGACAGACAGAATTGTTACTGAGTGCCAGAGAATTGTTACTCAGGGACAGACAGAATTGTTACTGAGTGCCAGAGAATTGTTACTCAGGGACAGACAGAATTGTTACTGAGTGCCAGAGAATTGTTACTCGCACAGACACAAAATTGTTACTTGCACAGACACAGAATTGTTACTCGCACAGACACAGAATTGTTACTCGCACAGACACAGAATTGTTACTCAGGGCCACAGAATTCATACTCAGGGACAGACAGAATTGTTACTGAGTGCCAGAGAATTGTTACTCAGGGACACCTAATCGTTGAATTAAATAGTATGTCAGACAACATGCAGAGGAGTGGCAGAGGAGGCAATGTTTTAGGAGCGAGCAGACGTGGCAGCAGAGGAAGGGGTCGAGGCAGCAGTATTCGCAGCCAGAGGCCAGTGCTCCCGGTGTCATCCAGCGGTCGTGTCTCCACCGACAACCCTGCCGTCATTGATTGGTTGGCTCGGTCGTCTTCCTCTTCCCAGGTCACCTCTGACACCTACAGCCAACGGTCGGTGGGTACGTCAGACACAACCGTTAGTTGGCATGGCCCGGGACCAAGCCCACTGAAATCACGTGTCCTCTACCTGCCCCTGTCCTTTGCTGTTCCCTCACCAAGCGAAGTATCGCATGCTGTGGGCTCAGCCCCACTGTACAGTGAGGAAGAGCTAACAGAGGGCGGTCAGGAACGGGGGGAGACATCGGCCTTTTCAGCAGCCAAGCGAACAAGTACTGGCGAGGAGAGTGGCTCGGTAGCCGGTCTAGAGACAGGTCTGTCTCCTGACCCAGACGCAGCCGAGGGGGCTAGTAGTGAGGCGGAGACCCTACTTGATGATGAGGAGGTTGATCGCACTTGGCAGCCTCGTCGTCATCAGGCAATTTCTTCCGCATCATCAGGAGAAGAGGGTGGCAGCTTGGCAGCGAGCAAAACAGTCGGTGGGTTGCCCAGGAGACAGCAGCAGGGTCGCATCAGTGTCAGTGGAGCCAAACGTCCACGGAGTAGAGCACCAGCTCCACTGCAGCCTACCACCACGGCCAGTAGTGGTGCCGGTGCGCACGGAGGAAGTAGCAGTCAGCCAGTGAAGAGTAGCGGGGGCAAAGTTTCCTACTCGGTGGTGTGGCAATTTTTCCTCAAGCCGCCCGAGGAAGTAAACGTAGCCGTATGTCGACTATGTGGCCAGAAATGCAAGCGTGGCCAGGGGGCCCATGTTGGGACTACAGCGTTGCGTCAGCATATGCAGCGTCACCATTCGGTGGCCTGGGAAAACCGTGATAAACATACGGCGGTTCTGCCTGCCCCAGCCCCCGCTCCATCACCCGCTCCGTTACTTGCTCCGTCACCCGACGTCGTCAATCGCCCTCTATCAGCCAGTCAAGGCTCCAACACCTCTGCTGAGGGGAGTTGTCGCTCATTGGCATCTTCCGCTCGTTCAGATGCTCCTTCTCCTGCTACTCCTCTTCTCGGATTCCGTCAACAGTCTTTCTTGGAATCCGTATCCAAGAGACAACAGTTTGCGAGCACGCACCCGACGGTGCAAAAGCTGAACGTCCTCCTGTCCAAGTTGCTGGTGCTGCAGTCCCTCCCTTTCCAACTGGTGGACTCAGCACCTTTCCGAGAAATGATGGCTTGTGCCGCGCCGCGGTGGAGAGTGCCAAGCCGTCATTTCTTTGCCCAAAAGGCAGTGCCAGCCCTGCATTCACATGTAGAAGAGATGGTGGGCCAGTCTTTGAGCATGTCGGTCTCTGCCAAAGTGCACGGCAGCGCCGACGTGTGGAGCTGTAACTACGGTCAGGGACAGTACATGTCATTTACGGCCCACTGGGTGAACGTGGTGCCGGCACAGCCGCACCAGCAACTTGGACAGGTCACGACGCTTTTGCCTCCACGTTTGCACGTCCTTGGTCCAGCAAGCATGTCCGCCTCTACCACCTCTTTTTCCGCCGTGTCCTCAGCCGCCACCCCCGTGCCAAGTCCCATTACCCGACCGGCATATCACATGTGCAGGGCGCAACGGTGTCACGCTGTGCTGCACCTGGTATGCCTTGGCGAACGTAGTCACACAGGGGAGGAACTGCTGAGTGTAATGAACAGAGAAATCGACAGATGGCTGTCTCCGCGCAAACTAAAAATCGGAACCATGTTGACTGACAACGGAAAGAACATGGTGTCTGCTCTGCGTCAAGGAAGGTTGTGCCATGCGCCATGCATGGCTCACGTGTTCAATCTGGTTGTCAAGCGGTTCCTAAAATCCACCATCCCACTGCAAGACATCCTTAAAATGTCACGTAAACTGTGCATGCATTTCAGCCATTCCTACACCGCAAAGAACACCCTCATTGAGCTGCAGCGGCAGAACGGAATTCCACAGCATCGCCTGATCTGCGACGTTGCAACAAGGTGGAATTCAACCCTACACATGTTAGACCGCCTTTACGAGCAGCGAAAGGCCATCACCGATTTCCTGATGTTACAAGCGGATAAAGGTACTCCCCTGTGTAACTTAGATGTCAGCCATTGGCAGCTCATGCGTGACACCTGCCGCTTGCTCAGGCCCTTTGAGGAGGCCACGCTATTCGTGAGTCGGCAGGACTATGGGATGAACGACGTCATTCCTCTGTTGCACGTCCTGGAACAAATGCTGTTAACAATGGCTGGTCAGGGTGCGGTAGACGTGGCGCACAGATCTCAACGCCACATGACCCCTGTGGGGGCAGGACAGGAAGAAGAGGAGGAGGTAGAGGAGGACATTTGTGCTCAGGAATTATTGAGTGAAATGGGTGGTTTTTCCACTCAGCGGACAGGAGTGGAGGAGCAGGAGCATCTGGTAGAGGAGGAGGAGGAGGAGACAGAGGACCCAGACGCACCGTGGCAGTATGCTGTGGAGATGGAGGCAGGGAGTCCCTCGCATTCCTTGGCACAAATGGCCCATAGCATGCTCGGTTGCTTGCGTAGCGACAGCCGAATAATAACCATCAGACAGAGGGATGACTTTTGGCTGTCCACCTTGTTGGACCCTCGCTACCGGTCCAAAATGGTGGCCTTTTTCACACCTGCTGAGAGGGAGGCCAAAATTACGTACTATAAAAACCACCTATGTAGTCAGTTGGTCTCTGCCTTTGTGCGCCAACGTCCATCCTCAGACACTGTGGGCCCTGTGCGCTCGCGTTCCGCTGGCATGGCAGCAGGGGAGGGGTGGGGTGGTAGGAGCAGTGGCAGCTCCACCAGCAGCGGCTGCCTCAGTCTGCAGTCGATGATGAGTAGCTTTCTTCACCAGCGCAGTGAGGAAACTACTAACCAGCCGCAGCAGCAGCAGCAGCATCAGGTGGACCTGGAGCAGGAGCTCAAACAACAGGCTTGGGCCTACTTGGACAGCACCCTGCCAACCGAGGTAGACAATCCCCTTGACTACTGGGCAACGAAACTTGACCTTTGGCCCCAACTAGCTGAATTTGCCCTTGAAAGGCTGTCATGCCCGGCCAGTAGCGTGGCATCGGAGCGCGTGTTTAGTGCGGCAGGAGGTATTGTAACTCCGCGGAGGACACGACTGTCCACCCAAAGTGTGGAGAGACTCACGTTTGTGAAAATGAATCAGGCGTGGATTAGTCTGGATTTCAAACCACCAGTTCCTGACACAACTGACTAAATCCGCCATGAATCATGCCTCAAACATGTGCCACTTTCAGGTCTCCTCACACTGCTGGTGTGTTTAATTTTTTGACATAGGGTGCTGGCAGATTACGGGCCTCCTATAGCTGCTGCCAGGCCCCTAATCTGCCATAGGCCCCTATATACCGCCTCCTCATGCTGCTGCTAGGTCCAGAGTCTCTCATGGGTCCCTGTACGGCCTCCCATTGCTGCTGTCTCCATCGCCACACTCTGCTGCCATGTGCCACTTTCAGGTCTCTTCACACTGCTGGTGTGTTTAATTTTTTGACATAGGGTGCAGGCAGATTACGGGCCTCACATAGCTGCTGCCAGGCCCCTAATCTGCCATGGGCCCCTATATACCGCCTCCTCATGCTGCTGCCAAGTCCAGAGTCTGTCATGGTCCCTGTACGGCCTCCCATTGCTGCTGTCTCCATCGCCACACTCTGCTGCCATGTGCCACTTTCAGGTCTCTTCACACTGCTGGTGTGTTAAATTTTTTGACATAGGGTGCAGGCAGATTACGGGCCTCACATAGCTGCTGCCAGGCCCCTAATCTGCCATGGGCCCCTATATACCGCCTCCTCATGCTGCTGCCAAGTCTAGAGTCTCTCATGGGTCCCTGTACGGCCTCCCATTGCTGCTGTCTCCATCGCCACACTCTGCCATGTGCCACTTTCAGGTCTCTTCACACTGCTGGTGTGTTAAATTTTTTGACATAGGGTGCAGGCAGATTACGGGCCTCACATAGCTGCTGCCAGGCCCCTAATCTGCCATGGGCCCCTATATACCGCCTCCTCATGCTGCTGCCAAGTCCAGAGTCTGTCATGGTCCCTGTACGGCCTCCCATTGCTGCTGTCTCCATCGCCACACTCTGCTGCCATGTGCCACTTTCAGGTCTCTTCACACTGCTGGTGTGTTTAATTTTTTGACATAGGGTGCAGGCAGATTACGGGCCTCACATAGCTGCTGCCAGGCCCCTAATCTGCCATGGGCCCCTATATACCGCCTCCTCATGCTGCTGCCAAGTCTAGAGTCTGTCATGGGTCCCTGTACGGCCTCCCATTGCTGCTGTCTCCATCGCCACACTCTGCTGCCATGTGCCACTTTCAGGTCTCTTCACACTGCTGGTGTGTTAAATTTTTTGACATAGGGTGCAGGCAGATTACGGGCCTCACATAGCTGCTGCCAGGCCCCTAATCTGCCATGGGCCCCTATATACCGCCTCCTCATGCTGCTGCCAAGTCCAGAGTCTGTCATGGTCCCTGTACGGCCTCCCATTGCTGCTGTCTCCATCGCCACACTCTGCTGCCATGTGCCACTTTCAGGTCTCTTCACACTGCTGGTGTGTTTAATTTTTTGACATAGGGTGCAGGCAGATTACGGGCCTCACATAGCTGCTGCCAGGCCCCTAATCTGCCATGGGCCCCTATATACCGCCTCCTCATGCTGCTGCCAAGTCTAGAGTCTCTCATGGGTCCCTGTACGGCCTCCCATTGCTGCTGTCTCCATCGCCACACTCTGCCATGTGCCACTTTCAGGTCTCTTCACACTGCTGGTGTGTTAAATTTTTTGACATAGGGTGCAGGCAGATTACGGGCCTCACATAGCTGCTGCCAGGCCCCTAATCTGCCATGGGCCCCTATATACCGCCTCCTCATGCTGCTGCCAAGTCCAGAGTCTGTCATGGTCCCTGTACGGCCTCCCATTGCTGCTGTCTCCATCGCCACACTCTGCTGCCATGTGCCACTTTCAGGTCTCTTCACACTGCTGGTGTGTTTAATTTTTTGACATAGGGTGCAGGCAGATTACGGGCCTCACATAGCTGCTGCCAGGCCCCTAATCTGCCATGGGCCCCTATATACCGCCTCCTCATGCTGCTGCCAAGTCTAGAGTCTGTCATGGGTCCCTGTACGGCCTCCCATTGCTGCTGTCTCCATCGCCACACTCTGCTGCCATGTGCCACTTTCAGGTCTCTTCACACTGCTGGTGTGTTAAATTTTTTGACATAGGGTGCAGGCAGATTACGGGCCTCACATAGCTGCTGCCAGGCCCCTAATCTGCCATGGGCCCCTATATACCGCCTCCTCATGCTGCTGCCAAGTCTAGAGTCTGTCATGGGTCCCTGTACGGCCTCCCATTGCTGCTGTCTCCATCGCCACACTCTGCTGCCATGTGCCACTTTCAGGTCTCTTCACACTGCTGGTGTGTTAAATTTTTTGACATAGGGTGCAGGCAGATTACGGGCCCTCACATAGCTGCTGCCAGGCCCCTAATCTGCCATGGGCCCCTATATACCGCCTCCTCATGCTGCTGCCAAGTCCAGAGTCTGTCATGGTCCCTGTACGGCCTCCCATTGCTGCTGTCTCCATCGCCACACTCTGCTGCCATGTGCCACTTTCAGGTCTCTTCACACTGCTGGTGTGTTTAATTTTTTGACATAGGGTGCAGGCAGATTACGGGCCTCACATAGCTGCTGCCAGGCCCCTAATCTGCCATGGGCCCCTATATACCGCCTCCTCATGCTGCTGCCAAGTCTAGAGTCTGTCATGGGTCCCTGTACGGCCTCCCATTGCTGCTGTCTCCATCGCCACACTCTGCTGCCATGTGCCACTTTCAGGTCTCTTCACACTGCTGGTGTGTTAAATTTTTTGACATAGGGTGCAGGCAGATTACGGGCCTCACATAGCTGCTGCCAGGCCCCTAATCTGCCATGGGCCCCTATATACCGCCTCCTCATGCTGCTGCCAAGTCTAGAGTCTCTCATGGGTCCCTGTACGGCCTCCCATTGCTGCTGTCTCCATCGCCACACTCTGCCATGTGCCACTTTCAGGTCTCTTCACACTGCTGGTGTGTTAAATTTTTTGACATAGGGTGCAGGCAGATTACGGGCCTCACATAGCTGCTGCCAGGCCCCTAATCTGCCATGGGCCCCTATATACCGCCTCCTCATGCTGCTGCCAAGTCCAGAGTCTGTCATGGTCCCTGTACGGCCTCCCATTGCTGCTGTCTCCATCGCCACACTCTGCTGCCATGTGCCACTTTCAGGTCTCTTCACACTGCCTGGTGTGTTTAATTTTTTGACATAGGGTGCAGGCAGATTACGGGCCTCACATAGCTGCTGCCAGGCCCCTAATCTGCCATGGGCCCCTATATACCGCCTCCTCATGCTGCTGCCAAGTCTAGAGTCTGTCATGGGTCCCTGTACGGCCTCCCATTGCTGCTGTCTCCATCGCCACACTCTGCTGCCATGTGCCACTTTCAGGTCTCTTCACACTGCTGGTGTGTTAAATTTTTTGACATAGGGTGCAGGCAGATTACGGGCCTCACATAGCTGCTGCCAGGCCCCTAATCTGCCATGGGCCCCTATATACCGCCTCCTCATGCTGCTGCCAAGTCTAGAGTCTGTCATGGGTCCCTGTACGGCCTCCCATTGCTGCTGTCTCCATCGCCACACTCTGCTGCCATGTGCCACTTTCAGGTCTCTTCACACTGCTGGTGTGTTAAATTTTTTGACATAGGGTGCAGGCAGATTACGGGCCTCACATAGCTGCTGCCAGGCCCCTAATCTGCCATGGGCCCCTATATACCGCCTCCTCATGCTGCTGCCAAGTCCAGAGTCTCTCATGGGTCCCTGTACCGCCTCCCATTGCTGCTGTCTCCATCGCCACACTCTGCTGCCATGTGCCACTTTCAGGTCTCTTCACACTGCTGGTGTGTTTAATTTTTTGACATAGGGTGCAGGCAGATTACGGGCCTCACATAGCTGCTGCCAGGCCCCTAATCTGCCATGGGCCCCTATATACCGCCTCCTCATGCTGCTGCCAAGTCCAGAGTCTGTCATGGTCCCTGTACGGCCTCCCATTGCTGCTGTCTCCATCGCCACACTCTGCTGCCATGTGCCACTTTCAGGTCTCTTCACACTGCTGGTGTGTTTAATTTTTTGACATAGGGTGCAGGCAGATTACGGGCCTCACATAGCTGCTGCCAGGCCCCTAATCTGCCATGGGCCCCTATATACCGCCTCCTCATGCTGCTGCCAAGTCCAGAGTCTGTCATGGTCCCTGTACGGCCTCCCATTGCTGCTGTCTCCATCGCCACACTCTGCTGCCATGTGCCACTTTCAGGTCTCTTCACACTGCTGGTGTGTTAAATTTTTTGACATAGGGTGCAGGCAGATTACGGGCCTCACATAGCTGCTGCCAGGCCCCTAATCTGCCATGGGCCCCTATATACCGCCTCCTCATGCTGCTGCCAAGTCTAGAGTCTCTCATGGGTCCCTGTACGGCCTCCCATTGCTGCTGTCTCCATCGCCACACTCTGCCATGTGCCACTTTCAGGTCTCTTCACACTGCTGGTGTGTTAAATTTTTTGACATAGGGTGCAGGCAGATTACGGGCCTCACATAGCTGCTGCCAGGCCCCTAATCTGCCATGGGCCCCTATATACCGCCTCCTCATGCTGCTGCCAAGTCCAGAGTCTGTCATGGTCCCTGTACGGCCTCCCATTGCTGCTGTCTCCATCGCCACACTCTGCTGCCATGTGCCACTTTCAGGTCTCTTCACACTGCTGGTGTGTTTAATTTTTTGACATAGGGTGCAGGCAGATTACGGGCCTCACATAGCTGCTGCCAGGCCCCTAATCTGCCATGGGCCCCTATATACCGCCTCCTCATGCTGCTGCCAAGTCTAGAGTCTGTCATGGGTCCCTGTACGGCCTCCCATTGCTGCTGTCTCCATCGCCACACTCTGCTGCCATGTGCCACTTTCAGGTCTCTTCACACTGCTGGTGTGTTAAATTTTTTGACATAGGGTGCAGGCAGATTACGGGCCTCACATAGCTGCTGCCAGGCCCCTAATCTGCCATGGGCCCCTATATACCGCCTCCTCATGCTGCTGCCAAGTCTAGAGTCTCTCATGGGTCCCTGTACGGCCTCCCATTGCTGCTGTCTCCATCGCCACACTCTGCTGCCATGTGCCACTTTCAGGTCTCTTCACACTGCTGGTGTGTTTAATTTTTTGACATAGGGTGCAGGCAGATTACGGGCCTCACATAGCTGCTGCCAGGCCCCTAATCTGCCATGGGCCCCTATATACCGCCTCCTCATGCTGCTGCCAAGTCCAGAGTCTCTCATGGGTCCCTGTACGGCCTCCCATTGCTGCTGTCTCCATCGCCACACTCTGCTGCCATGTGCCACTTTCAGGTCTCTTCACACTGCTGGTGTGTTAAATTTTTTGACATAGGGTGCAGGCAGATTACGGGCCTCACATAGCTGCTGCCAGGCCCCTAATCTGCCATGGGCCCCTATATACCGCCTCCTCATGCTGCTGCCAAGTCTAGAGTCTGTCATGGGTCCCTGTACGGCCTCCCATTGCTGCTGTCTCCATCGCCACACTCTGCTGCCATGTGCCACTTTCAGGTCTCTTCACACTGCTGGTGTGTTAAATTTTTTGACATAGGGTGCAGGCAGATTACGGGCCTCACATAGCTGCTGCCAGGCCCCTAATCTGCCATGGGCCCCTATATACCGCCTCCTCATGCTGCTGCCAAGTCTAGAGTCTGTCATGGGTCCCTGTACGGCCTCCCATTGCTGCTGTCTCCATCGCCACACTCTGCTGCCATGTGCCACTTTCAGGTCTCTTCACACTGCTGGTGTGTTAAATTTTTTGACATAGGGTGCAGGCAGATTACGGGCCTCACATAGCTGCTGCCAGGCCCCTAATCTGCCATGGGCCCCTATATACCGCCTCCTCATGCTGCTGCCAAGTCCAGAGTCTCTCATGGGTCCCTGTACGGCCTCCCATTGCTGCTGTCTCCATCGCCACACTCTGCTGCCATGTGCCACTTTCAGGTCTCTTCACACTGCTGGTGTGTTAAATTTTTTGACATAGGGTGCAGGCAGATTACGGGCCTCACATAGCTGCTGCCAGGCCCCTAATCTGCCATGGGCCCCTATATACCGCCTCCTCATGCTGCTGCCAAGTCCAGAGTCTGTCATGGGTCCCTGTACGGCCTCCCATTGCTGCTGTCTCCATCGCCACACTCTGCTGCCATGTGCCACTTTCAGGTCTCTTCACACTGCTGGTGTGTTAAATTTTTTGACATAGGGTGCAGGCAGATTACGGGCCTCACATAGCTGCTGCCAGGCCCCTAATCTGCCATGGGCCCCTATATACCGCCTCCTCATGCTGCTGCCAAGTCTAGAGTCTCTCATGGGTCCCTGTACGGCCTCCCATTGCTGCTGTCTCCATCGCCACACTCTGCTGCCATGTGCCACTTTCAGGTCTCTTCACACTGCTGGTGTGTTAAATTTTTTGACATAGGGTGCAGGCAGATTACGGGCCTCACATAGCTGCTGCCAGGCCCCTAATCTGCCATAGGCCCCTATATACCGCCTCCTCATGCTGCTGCCAGGTCCAGAGTCTCTCATGGGTGCCTGTACGGCCTCCCATTGCTGCTGTCTCCATCGCCACACTCTGCCATGTGCCACTTTCAGGTCTCCTCACACTGCTGGTGTGTTGAATTTTTTGACATAGGGTGCTGGCAGATTACGGGCCTCCTATAGCTGCTGCCAGGCCCCTAATCTGCCATAGGCCCCTATATACCGCCTCCTCATGCTGCTGCCAGGTCCAGAGTCTCTCATGGGTCCCTGTACGGCCTCCCATTGCTGCTGTCTCCATCGCCACACTCTGCCATGTGCCACTTTCAGGTCTCCTCACACACTGCTGGTGTGTTCAATTTTTTGACATAGGGTGCTGGCAGATTACGGGCCTCCTATAGCTGCTGCCAGGCCCCTAATCTGCCATAGGCCCCTATATACCGCCTCCTCATGCTGCTGCCAGGTCCAGAGTCTCTCATGGGTCCCTGTACGGCCTCCCATTGCTGCTTTCTCCATCGCCACACTCTGCCATGTGCCACTTTCAGGTCTCCTCACACACTGCTGGTGTGTTGAATTTTTTGACATAGGGTGCTGGCAGATTACGGGCCTCCCATAGCTGCTGCCAGGCCCCTAATCTGCCATGGGCCCCTATATACCGCCTCCTCATGCTGCTGCCAAGTCCAGAGTCTGTCATGGGTCCCTGTACGGCCTCCCATTGCTGCTGTCTCCATCGCCACACTCTGCCATGTGCCACTTTCAGGTCTCCTCACACACTGCTGGTGTGTAGAATTTTTTGACATAGGGTGCTGGCAGATTACGGGCCTCCCATAGCTGCTGCCAGGCCCCTAATCTGCCATGGGCCCCTATATACCGCCTCCTCATGCTGCTGCCAAGTCCAGAGTCTGTCATGGGTCCCTGTACGGCCTCCCATTGCTGCTGTCTCCATCGCCACACTCTGCCATGTGCCACTTTCAGGTCTCCTCACACTGCTGGTGTGTTGAATTTTTTGACATAGGGTGCTGGCAGATTACGGGCCTCCTATAGCTGCTGCCAGGCCCCTAATCTGCCATGGGCCCCTATATACCGCCTCCTCATGCTGTGACGTTGCAACAAGGTGGAATTCAACCCTACATATGTTAGACCGCCTTTACGAACAGCAAAAGGCCATCACAGATTTCCTGAGGTTAAAAGCAGATAAAGGTACTCCCTGTGTAACTTAGATGTCAGCCATTGGCAGCTCATGCGTGACACCTGCGCTTGCTCAGGCCCTTTGAGGAGGCCACGCTATTCGTGAGTCGGCAGGACTATGGGATGAACGACGTCATTCCTCTGTTGCACGTCCTGGAACAAATGCTGTTAACAATGGCTGGTCAGGGTGCGGTAGACGTGGCGCACAGATCTCAACGCCACATGGCCCCTGTGGGGGCAGGACTGGAAGAAGAGGAGGAGGTAGAGGAGGACATTGGTGCTCAGGAATTATTGAGTGAAATGGGTGGTTTTTCCACTCAGCGGACAGGAGTGGAGGAGCAGGAGCATCTGGTAGAGGAGGAGGAAGAGGAGACAGAGGACCTAGACGCACCGTGGCAGTATGCTGTGGAGATGGAGGCAGGGAGTCCCTCGCATTCCTTGGCACAAATGGCCCATAGCATGCTCGGTTGCTTGCGTAGCGACAGCCGAATAATAACCATCAGACAGAGGGATGACTTTTGGCTGTCCACCTTGTTGGACCCTCGCTACCGTTCAAAAATGGTGGCCTTTTTCACACCTGCTGAGAGGGAGGCCAAAATAACGTACTATAAAAAACACCTATGTAGTCAGCTGGTCTCTGCCTGTCTGCGCCAACGTCCATCCTCAGACACTGTGGGCCCTGTGCGCTCGTGTTCCGCTGCCATGGCAGCAGGGGAGGGGTGGGGTGGTAGGAGCAGTGGCAGCTCCACCAGCAGCGGCTGCCTCAGTCTGCAGTCGATGATGAGTAGCTTTCTTCACCAGCGCAGTGAGGAAACTACTAACCAGCCGCAGCAGCAGCAGCAGCATCAGGTGGACCTGGAGCAGGACCTCAAACAACAGGCTTAGGCCTACTTGGACAGCACCCTGCCAACCGAGGTAGACAATCCCCTTGACTACTGGGCAACGAAACTTGACCTTTGGCCCCAACTAGCTGAATTTGCCCTTGAAAGGCTGTCATGCCCGGCCAGTAGCGTGGCATCGGAGCGCGTGTTTAGTGCGGCAGGAGGTATTGCAACTCCGCGGAGGACACGACTGTCCACCCAAAGTGTGGAGAGACTCACGTTTGTGAAAATGAATCAGGCGTGGATTAGTCTGGATTTCAAACCACCAGTTCCTGACACAACTGACTAAATCCGCCATGAATCATGCCCCAAACATGTGCCACTTTCAGGTCTCCTCACACTGCTGGTGTGTTCCATTTTTTGTCATAGGGTGCTGGCAGATTACGGGCCTCCCATAGCTGCTGCCAGGCCCCTAATCTGCCATGGGCCCCTATACCGCCTCCTCATGCTGCTGCCAAGTCCAGAGTCTCTCATGGGTCCCTGTACGGCCTCCCATTGCTGCTGCCTCCATCGCCACACTCTGCCATGTGCCACTTTCAGGTCTCCTCACACTGCTGGTGTGTTCCATTTTTTGTCATAGGGTGCTGGCAGATTACGGGCCTCCCATAGCTGCTGCCAGGCCCCTAATCTGCCATGGGCCCCTATACCGCCTCCTCATGCTGCTGCCAGGTCCAGAGTCTCTCATGGGTCCCTGTACGGCCTCCCATTGCTGCTGTCTCCATCGCCACACTCTGCCATGTGCCACTTTCAGGTCTCCTCACACTGCTGGTGGGTTCCATTTTTTGTCATAGGGTGCTGGCAGATTACGGGCCTCCCATAGCTGCTGCCAGGCCCGTAATCTGCCATGGGCCCCCGTACCGACTCCTCATGCTGCTGCCAGGCCCGTAATCTGTCATGGGCCCCTGTTGTCGCTTGTTGGCATATTCCGCTCGTTCAGATGCTCCTTCTCCTGCTACTCCTCTTCACGGATTCCGTCAGCAGTCTTTCTTGGAATCCGTTTCCAAGAGACAACAGTTTGCGAGCACGCACCCGACGGTGCAGAAGCTGAACGTCCTCCTGTCCAAGTTGCTGCTGCCAGGCTCGTAATCTGTCATGCGCCCCTGTACCGCCTCCTCATGCTGCTGCCAGGTCCAGAGTGTGTCATGGGCCCCCGTACCGACTCCTCATGCTGCTGCCAGGCCCGTAATCTGTCATGGGCCCCTGTACCGCCTCCCCATGCTGCTGCCAGGTCCAGAGTGTGTCATGGGTCCCTGTACGGCCTCCCATTGCTGCTGCCAGGCCCGTAATCTGCCATGGGCCCCTGTACCGACTCCTCATGCTGCTGCCAGGCCCGTAATCTGTCATGGGCCCCTGTACCGCCTCCTCATGCTGCTGCCAGGTCCAGAGTGTGTCATGGGTCCCTGTACGGCCTCCCATTGCTGCTGTCTCTATCGCCACACTCTGCCATGTGCCACTTTCAGGTCTCCTCACACTGCTGGTGGTTTCCATTTTTGTCATAGGGTGCTGTATGGCCTCCCATTGCTGCTGCCTCCACCGCCACACTGTGGCTCCACACTCTGGTTTTGGCCCCGTGACTGCCCAAATGAGTGAAGTGTGCGGTGATTCTAAGATCGACGGCACTCATCTGCATGTCATACTGACTGACAGTATTATTTCTCTTCCCCAGCAGACTCCAAGGGCATTTAAATTAAAGGTACAGTGTTCTGCACTAATATTAAGTCTCTCTGAAGCCTAGAAACACCCTTTTTTAAGTTAAATTCACAGCGAATTTATTCGACTCGAATCGAATATTGTCCACGAATTCGCCGAATCAGTCGAATCGAATTTTTCATTTCTTCGCTCATCTCTACTCCTATTATATGGGTTTTGGTAAATCTAAAGCAAAATTCTCAAGAAAATTGGATAGTGTATGGCCAGCTTAAAGGTGGGAATACACGATTAGAAAATCGACCGATTGATCATCTGACGACCGAGAAGCGTTCGTGCGTTGGTCAAAATCGTGGCCCACATTAACCAATCTAAAAAAATCATTCGCCGGGCAATACGTAGTGTTGACGTCTTCCGTAGAAGTGGAAGTGACGCGGAGTGCGTGTGACCTTGTAGCCTCGCCCTTCCGGCCAGAACGAGCGATAGACACAACGATGACCAGCAATGAGTATAATAGCGTTGATCACATGACCTATATACATAAATAGTGATACATAAAATATAATCTGTACAATTCTGATCTCGTGATCTCATTAGGCCGATCGATCTACTGTTAACATTTGGATTCTTTGTTCGTGTTGACGAAGATTCCTTGGACATCAACATCCGGGTCATCTTCTGTTTCCGCTCATGCGTGATAGCGCTTGATAGATTTTTTTTAGATACCGCCGCATAAAAAATCGGTCGTTCGTATGCAAAACGACAACATTTTTCACTGTTTGTTCGACCAGATTTTTTCATTCACAATATTGTTATCGGTTACAACATCCTGCTCATCAATGAAGAGAAAATCGTTCGATCACTGGTTCCGCAAAATTGTTCGTACGATTATCTTATCGTGTGTACGGGTCACAATTTCAAAGTTGGGCTTGATGTGACCGGGGTGTTAAAATAAAACAACATACTCTTAGAGTGTAAGCTCCAAGGATCAGGGCCCTCCTATCCAGGGGTGGACTGACAACTCATGGGGCCCCCGGGCAAGAGGGGATCATGGGGCCCCTGTGTCAGAGTCTGGGATTGAACCTGGTCCTTCTGCAGTGGGAGGCAATGTCTCTTCTCACTGAGCTATCTGGAATGCTGGACAGCTCCCTTGACAGTTCTTGGATGATCCTGCCTTGTGCCTTGCATTCTCTTGAACCTTGAACTCCTTGCTCCTCCCATGAACTTCCTATAAAAGCCATGTCTCTGCACTTCCTCCTTGCTAGATTATTGTGCCTTCCCAGCCAATATCCCGCTTACCGTTCCTGCTGCTGTCTACATCTACGTTACCGACCTTTGGCTTGCTACTGACTACGATTCTGCCTCATCCTATCTACTACCATTTGTGACCGACCCTTGGCTTGTGACTGACTCCACTTCTGTTTGATCCCTGAACTGTTTGATCTGCTTTTGGTTTCCAGCTTGTTCATTCCCTGGTGGGGTGATCCTGAGATCTGTGACCTGGTATTAGCACGCAGCCAAATCCATCTCCATCATTAGGAGCTCTGGGGAAAACCGGTTAATACTTAGACCCCGCACCTCAGATGAGCCTGCATCATTCCCAGGGTGATCCGCTGGTGTACCAACCCTGCTGGTTTCCGGTAAGCCTTACAATTGCTGTAGCAACTGGTCTCTGAACCTGACCCAAACCGTGACACCCCTGTGTCCTTGCCCAAACTCAAAAAAGCCTATGAAAAAGGTACCAGGGGCATCTCATGGGGCCCCCTACTGACCCCGGGCCCTCCAAATGTTTCTTGGTCCAGCGCTGCGCAGTCTTCCCGCGCCGGCATCTTTAGTGTGGGAACCTGGCTGTGACAGCCGGGTGCCCACTGCGCATGCGTGAGAAGCGCTGCGCTTTGTGAATGGCCCTGCATCTTCTGGGACCTGTCATGTGTTCCAGAAGATGCTGGGCCATTCACAAAGCGCAGCGCTTCTCGCGCATGCCCACACTAAAGGAAGGACAACTCCGCAGAAGTGGGAGCGGGTACCTGTCAAATTCAGGTACCCGCTCCCCCTCCCTCCACAAAAGTCCGCAGTCTCTGGTCATCTCCTGTACTGTTTGCAGTCCCTGGTAATCCCCTGTACTGTGTCCGCAGCCTCTGGTCATCCCCTGTGCCGCGTCCGCAGCCTCTGGTCATCCCCTGTACCGTGTCCGCAGCCTCTGGTCATCCCCTGTGCCGCGTCCGCAGCCTCTGGTCATCCCCTGTGCCGCGTCCGCAGCCTCTGGTCATCCCCTGTGCCGCGTCCGCAGCCTCTGGTCATCCCCTGTGCCGCGTCCGCAGCCTCTGGTCATCCCCTGTGCCGCGTCCGCAGCCTCTGGTCATCCCCTGTACTATGTCCATTGGTTCAGAATATTTTTTTTCTTGTTTTCCTCCTCTAAAACCTAGCTGCGTCTTATGGAGCGAAAAATACGGTGAATCCTGTATAATAATAAAAATTAATAATAATGTACTGATTGTTCTCTAAACATTCGTTCGAAAAAACATTTTAATGAGTTCATGGAAAAAAAAAAAAAATCATGGAAGCGGCTATAAAAAAATATAAAATTGTTAAACTTTTTTTTTTTTTTTTTTTTAGAAAAAAAGAGACTGATCCTGAAAACCCCCCCGTGTGTTTTCCCGGCGGTCATAAGACGAAGGAGAGTTCGGCGAGGTGCAGTACCCCAAAGTACGTGTAATTAGGCAGCTTTTATAAAAGGTGTGTGTTCATTAACTTCCAATTAGCAGAGAGTCAGAGAGCCCTGCCATTGTTAAATGAGTAATTAAAGGTATTAATGAAATGACAAAAAAGAAGAATGAATTGCCTGCGAGTGCAATTTGCACGAACCCGCGCCACCATTAGAAAATGAACTGCTTTGATGGCAACGACACCATCGCCGGGAATTGCGGGGGGAAAAAAAATGAAAAAAAAAAATCCGTCTCCTATTGTTAGGCGTTCGTTTGTTTCCACCGACATCAAAAGGTTAAGTCGGGAAGTCGGCGTGCATTATTTTTAGCCGCACATAATCACCTGCGCTGTGTGTGATAGACCAAACAAGTTTTGATGAAATTCTAATCAAGTTAAAGTATAATCATTCTCTATCTCTAAGCGTCGGGGAATCGGGTTCGCTAAAAAAAAAAAAATTCAATTGAATTGGAAGTCTGCGGTTTTCGAAAATTAGTCTCTGTGCTTGTTTGGACTTATTTGGTGCAGCGTGCGACGCCTCGGGAATTGTGATGACGAGAAGGAGAGTCCACTAACCCGTAGCTGAAAGGGGGGGAATCAGGAGGGTTGACTTGGCTAATTAAATCAGAGTATCATATGTGATGAATTAGAGTGGCCATACATTGTACAATTTTCTGTTCAATTTCTGTCCAAATTCCTTTAGATTTACCTTCAACTATGTAGTGCAAGAGTCTGCCTGATTGGATACAATTCAAAATGTTGTTAGGTTTGACCTCATATCAGAGGCGTCCCTAGGGTTATTGTCACCCGGTGCGGTAACACTTGGTGACACCCCCTCCGACGATCCCCGCAGGATAGATCGGATCTGCGGATTCAGCATAATGGATAGGACTAAAAATCCATTATGCTCAATCCGCAGATCCGATCCATCCTGCAGGGATCGTCATCATGCAACCTATACGGAGCGGATATAGTGAATGTGGGGTCCAGGGAGACCAGATATAGTGAATGCAGGGTCCGGGGAGACCAGATATAGTGAACGCAGTGTCCATGGAGAGCGGATATAGTGAATGCGGGGTCCGGGGAGAGCGGATATAGTGAATGCGGGGTCCGGGGAGAGCGGATATAGTGAATGCGGGGTCCGGGGAGAGCGGATATAGTGAATGCGGGGTCCGGGGAGAGCGGATATAGTGAATGCGGGGTCCGGGGAGAGCGGATATAGTGAATGCGGGGTCCGGGGAGAGCGGATATAGTGAGTGCCGGGTCCGGGGAGAGCGGATATAGTGAATGCGGGGTCCGGGGAGAGCGGATATAGTGAATGCGGGGTCCGGGGAGAGCGGATATAGTGAATGCGGGGTCCGGGGAGAGCGGATATAGTGAATGCGGGGTCCGGGGAGAGCGGATATAGTGAATGCGGGGTCCGGGGAGAGCGGATATAGTGAATGCGGGGTCCGGGGAGAGCGGATTTGGTGAATGCGGGGTCCGGGGAGAGCGGATATAGTGAATGCGGGGCCCGGGGAGAGCGGATATAGTGAATGCGGGGTCCGGGGAGAGCGGATATAGTGAATGCGGGGTCCGGGGAGAGCGGATATAGTGAATGCGGGGTCCGGGGAGAGCGGATATAGTAAATGCGGGGTCTGGGGAGAGCAGATATATATGCTCCGATCCATTATGCTCCCTAGTCCGCAGATCCCTTCCATATAGTGAAGGGAGGGTGAATGCAGGGTCCGGGGAGAGCGGATATAGTGAATGCAGGGTCCGGGGAGACCGGATATAGTGAATGCAGGGTCCGGGGAGAGCGGATATAGTGAATGCGGGGTCTGGGGAGAGCAGATATATATGCTCCGATCCATTATGCTCCCTAGTCCGCAGATCCCTTCCATCCTGCGGGGATTGTCGGCTTGCTTTACATTTTACTTTATCGTGCAGCGGGTCCGGTATCGCCCTGTGTGGTTGGTGTCACCTGGTGAGGGCTGCCTAGGGACGCCACTGCCTCATATTATATGGTTTTTGGTAAATCTAAACCAAAAATCTGAAGAAAATTGTATAGTATATGGCCAGCCTAAGTCTAGGTGCACACCTATGCAGGTTGCGTTTGATGTGTTTTGTGTTTTTGCCACATTTGTTATGTGTTTTGCATTTTTTTCTCTTTTTTTTTTTTTTTGTTATTCTCATTTATTTTTAATTTTTTTTCTTGTTGCTAGGCAGATTTTAAACGTAAAAAAGGCAATACATGCTTTTCTGCAGCATTCCCACTGAAGACTATAGAACCAAAAACGCAACATTTTTGCATTGAAAAAAGTCCCTGACCCTTTCCAAAAAATGCAACGGATGAAACGGTGGAGATGTGACCGTGTCCCATAGGTAATCATGTTAAATGGACTGTACTGCGTTTCTGCAAAATACTGCAGAAAACGCTACAACAGCAAAGTGCAACATTTCAGAACCACCAAGGGTTCTTTCATCAGGTAAAAGGAAATGATCATATCACTTTGTCTGATGAAGGGATCCCTGGTGGCTCCGAAAACTTTGCACTTTGCTGTTTGATATGCTGAATGAACTTCAATACTGGTGGTTATTTTTGCCATTTTTGAAGGTGAATTGGCAAGATATTCCTTCATTCCATTGTTGTGGTGCCATCCACCAGTTGTACCAGCACCCTGCACTTGGATGCATACCAGTACACGATGGATCTATCTTCAAGTTTCAAGATCTAGATACCCCTACCAAGCAGCACAAAAAGGTTCTTGACCTCCATCAGCACAGCATGAGCCCTCCTCTTCCTTCTCTGCTGATCAGGTAAGCAAGAGGGCAGCAGAACATTGATGAGTTACCAGTGGGGTGAGACAACGATTTGGTCCGAATGTAGGTTTGCTCAGACCTTTTGGTTGTTTGGGCATTCAGATGACTGCCAAAACTTTTGCCCTTTTGGCCCCCTGTGCTGGAGTCAAGATACATGTATTGAAGCAGTATTCTCGAACACATTAGTGACCTCTCAACTAGGAAAGCCTGCAAGGCCTGGAGCGCTGACCTACAAATCCAACTGTCACCGGAAGACTGGGACCACATGTATGACCACATTCACAAAGGTTCTATATGTGTATCCACACAAGAAAATAATTTTAAAATCTACTCTAGATGGTATAGGGTGCCATCCTTACTTCACCGTTTTTGACCCTAACATTTCTGCTCTGTGTTGGAGATGCCATCAAACCACAGGTACACTTCTGCACATTTGGTGGGAATGCCCACTGTTACAACACTTCTGGGGGAAAGTTCAATCTACAATCGCATGAGTTACTACGTACGCCCTAGACCAGCAATGGGCAAACTACGGCCCGGCGGACCTTTTAATCCGGCCCGCGGAGCATGGCAAACATTGGCTGTCAGGATGTAGGCGGGGCAGCGTGACGAACTCCTCTCCTCTCACAGTCCGCCCTGAAGACCGGAACGGCGCGGGAAGACGGCGAGAGGAACGCGCGGAGCAAAGGTAAGTGAATTGACACAATATGGGGAATTAATTACTATGGGGGAATGAATTACTATATGGGGGATGAATTACTATAGGGGGGATGAATTACTATAGGGGGGATGAATTACTATAGGGGGGATGAATTACTATATGGGGGATGAATTACTATATGGGGGATGAATTACTATAGGGGGGATGAATTACTATAGGGGGGATGAATTACTATAGGGGGGATGAATTACTATATGGGGGATGAATTACTATGGGGGATGAATTACTATGGGGGATTAATTACTATGCTTACTATGGGGGAATATTACTATACTTACTATGGATGGCATGGTAGTGGCTGGGCCGGCCAGCAGCTAGTCCGGCCCCCGGGTCCAATATATGAACCCATTGCGGCCCTCAAGTCAAAAAGTTTGCCCACCCCTGCCCTAGACCATTCTCCCGCACAATTGTTGCTTTCCCATACCACGCTCCCATTTCGGACATACCACAAGTCACTTACTATGCACATGGTGAATGCTGCAAAGCAATGTATACCAGTCCACTGGTGCTCCACACATGTTCCCACTGTACGAGAATGGTTTGCCAGGATTGACAAAACTAAGGAAATGGAGGAACTGATCTCTATAGCTAAGGAACATCCCGAGAGATTTTGGAAAACTTGGGCATGTTGGAGTAATTTCAAATCCACTTCTTCTTATAACAGAATAGTAAATGAGCAATCTAGATCTCCGAATTAAATTTCGTCGGACATATCCGGTTCATCGAAGACGCTTTTGTCACACGTACAGATAGACTGTAGTGCTATACCAGGATATGTTTTGTGGGGTTTCTAATCCGTGTGTTACCCATCTATCGGATCTTGCAGGTAACATATACAGTGGGGCAAAAAAGTATTTAGTCACCACCAATGGTGCAAGTTCTCCCACTTACAAAGATGAGAGAGGCCTGTAATTGGCATCATAGGGAGACCTCAACTATGAGAGACAAAATGAGAAAACAAATCCAGACAATCACATTGGCTGATCTGGAAAGAATTTATTTGCAAATTATGGTGGAAAATAAGTATTTGGTCAATATGAAAAGTTCATGTCAATACTTTGTTATATATCCTTTGTTGGCAATGACAGGTCAGACGTTTCCTGTAAGTCTTCACAAGGTTGGCACACACTGTTGCTGGTATGTTGGCCCATCCTCCATGCAGATCTCCTCTAGAGCAGTGATGTTTTGGGGCTGTCACTGGGCAACACGGACTTTCAACTCCCTCCAAAGGTTTTCTATGGGGTTGAGATCTGGAGACTGGCTAGGACACTGCAGGACCTTGAAATGCTTCTTACGAAGCCACTCCTTCATTGCCCGGGCAGTATGTTTGGGATCATTGTCATGTTGGAAGACCCAGCCACGTTTCATCTTCAATGCCCTTGCTGATGGAAGGAGGTTTGCACTCACAATCTCACGATACATGGCCCCATTCATTCTGTCCTGTACATGGATCAGTCGTCCTGGTCCCTTTTCGGAGAAACAGCCCCAAAGCATGATGTTGCCACCCCCATGCTTCACAGTAGGTATGGTGTTCTTTGGATGCAACTCGGCATTCTCTCTCCTCCAAACACGACGAGTTGTGTTTCTACCAAACAGTTCTATTTTGGTTTCATCTGACCATATGACATTCTCCCAATCCTCTTCTGGATCATCCAAATGCTCTCTAGCAAACTTCAGACGGGCCCCGGACATGTACTGGCTTAAGCACTGTACTAGCTATATTACTTTGCCGGCTCGGCTAATACTTGGGGAGGTGACCTAGTTTAACGTTTTATTGCCTCGATACGCTACTGTCACTTGACCCATTCCCCTCCCCCCCCCCCCCCCTCCCATATATAAATTTTTTTGTTTGTTTGTTTGTCTGTCCCACCTATCCTCTCATCCTACATTTCTTCTTCTTGCTGTTCTTCTTTCAGATCTCTCTTCTTGTCCACACCTGTTACACCACCTTATCAGTCATTCTTCACCAGCCAAATAGTGCATTCACCCTCACACAGATAGGACTCACGTCATTTATATTATACATTCAAATTAGAAACATGTAAACAATGACTTTATTAATATCTATTGCCGTTCAGGCTCTAATCTTCATATCACCTCATCTTTAAGCATTGCTGATATTCCAGACGAGACGACATACACCTTCAGTGTTGCATCTACGTTCCTCTAAGTAGTCATTGGTTTGAATTGTAAGTTTGATATATTGTTTTATGCCACATGGCTTTGTATTACGGTTTACACTAAATTCCGTCTGCGAAACGGAAAGCAACATTCCATGTCTGTATTCTGACTGTGCATTATAGCTGTATACGCTCTGTATGTTTTCCTGTCAATTCTGATATTAATAAAATATTTTTGGAGAAAAAAAAGAAGCAGTATTTCTGCTAGTTCTATATGTAGGTGGGACCCAAATGTTGGATACCCAGAGGGTAAGAAGACGCACAAAGATCCGAGATTGTCAAATGTAATAATGTGAAAGTCCCCAGAACACTGTAACAGAATCTGTTTGATAGCACCAAACTGGCCAGCAACACTTACAGAGAACTGACCAGCAATTGGAGAGAGCTAATCTCTGATGTGGACGTGCAACAAGGCACCTGTGAGAAAGGCTCCTCAATGAAGACCTGGCCAGCCGTCCCTATTCTGTCCCTCCTCCACTGGAACCTCTCCTGATGCTAGGCACACTCTCCTCAACCAGTGGGTTCCTGTCCCCAACTAAACCAAATGCAAAATGTGTACCAACTGAGGTGAGCCAGTGCTTACTATAAGCCTTGCTCTCACTTAAGATGACCATCCTGGGAAGCAGCGTCCAACTGGACAATCTGATGACACCTACGGTGGCCTAAGAGGATCCTGTCCTCCACTTTCTCTACATGGTGGTTGCTGAGCAGGGCCACCGGTGCAGGGAGGTCAAACTAATCCCTACATATACAGTATATGGAAGCTTCCCACTGTCACTGGATTGTAAGGATGCGGTGGGTGATTGCACCCGCCACATCCCAAGAAGCAGCTGATATCACTGGGAATGGCCACCATGTAAGCAAAGGGATGGGATAGCAGTATAGCAGTGACATCACTGCCCAAATATGGCCACCACTACCCCCCTTTCCTTCCCTTATATTCTGTGGTGTATTTTGGTTTTGTGCTGCCCTAGGCAACACTTAATCAGGCGCCCCCCCTGAGAGAGAGAGCTGATGGAATGGTATAGGGCAGTATTCATGGGCAATGAAATGCCCCACCTATCTTTTTAGCTCACTGACCACCTCGCAGCCCAGCCTTGCTCAACGCTCTCACCTGGATCTCCCAGCCGTGCGGATATATGCCCAAAAAAAGACCCACTAGCATAGAGGAAGTGCTGATTTTTTAGCAGCCAGTGCTCCCCATCCCCAACACATACCCAGGGAGTGCTTGCTAGGATGGGACGGGTGGCCCACATCCAACCCACCTGATCCCGTGCATACCCTGCGATGGCCTCCAATGCCTTCCTGCCTGGCCCGGCCTTCCTCCGCTCGATTCATCACCTCCCACTCTGAGCTTCAGCTCAGTCACTGGTCTCAGGATGTATGAGAGAGAGATATTACTTCTGTAACCCCCCCCGAACAATGCCACCCAAGGCAAACGCCTTGTTTGCCTCATGGTAAATACGCCACTGCTAATATTGCTGATGGCAGTTCAGGGAGCTGTCATTTGGCTAGTCATACCACTAGCATCAGATTTTTTTTTTTTCTTTTTTCCTGTGAGTCAACGGGGCACCCCCAGGCATGCTTTTTAAAGGACTTACACATTTTTAATTTTCCAATTTATATATTTTTTTTTAAATCACCATTCTTGGATAAATGGCTTTTTTTAATTTTTGGATTGGTACATTGGTTTCCCAGGGCAGAGCCCACCCATTTTTTTGACGCCCTCATTAGCCCAGTAAATGGGCATTTTTAATTTGACATTGACTTCACTGGGGTTTGCTTCAGCATCCAAATTTCCAAAGCTCGTTGAACCATTCCCACTGCAGCAAAATCCAATTGGCCCCTATAGCTGATCCTCTGTTCCTGAGTCTTTTATTAATACATATACTATATTGCCAAAAGTATTGCACCTAGTATTGCCTAGGTGATGATTTTATACACTTGTGGTCATACAGGGGATACTTCAATCCTATGATTTGGAGGGGCTTCCCCAGGGGTGGACTGATAACTCATGGGGCCCCCGGGCAATTGGGGATCATGGAGCCCCTGTGTCCTCGCCCACACTCAAACCACACCCAAAAAAGCCTATGAAAGGTACCTGTCAAGTTCCTACCTTTTCCCAGAGGTTATGTTACTCCATGTGCTGGCATCCATCTTGGATTTCTGCAGAGCATGGTGGGAATCTTTTATGCCTTCAGGTCTCTGAGGTCCATCCCCCAGAGGGGTGTGGCTGATTACATATAAGCCTGTGGTCCGCACATGCTCTTTGCACTTGTGGCTTGTGTCTTTGTGTTGCTACAGCTCTGTTCTGGCTCTCGTGACTCTCCTGGAATCTGATTCGGCTTGTGACTCGACCATTCTTTGTGTTCTCCTTTGATCTGACCCTCCGTTGCTGAACCCGGCCCAGGACCTGTGATTCTCGTCTGCTGTCCTGTACCGTTTTGTCCCGTTGTTGTCGACCCGGCCTGCCCGACTACTCTATTGTCCTTTCCACCAGCTACACGCCGTTGGCGGCGGCCATTACCGCAACTGGGGTGTCTCGGGGGCCGCGACCTGGTTCCTGGCTGCGTCAAGTCCATCCCCACCATCAGGGGCCCTGGTGAAGGCAGCCTGGGACTTAGACTCCGCGCCCCGAGGGACTTCGGTCTGTGGGTGGTGGTTGTCGTCAGCCAGTGCGTTACATTGTTATTAGGCCTGCCTGTTTGTTCCTCAGCTCCTGCCCTGACAGTACCAAGGACATCTCATGGGGCCCCCTACTTACCCCTGAGTTCCCCAATGGTCAGTCCGCCCCTGGGCATCCCAATACTTTGGCCAATATAGTGTATTTTTGGTCTTCTTTTTTTGATTTATTTGTTCAGTTCTGTGGATGTGATCCCTTCTGATCCTTCTCAGATTCCAGGCTTTATTTCTCAATTTCTAACCATTATTTTATCTTGTATTTTCATGCCGTGTGTGTTTCTGCAATACGAATTTAAATCCACCTCTACTCCCTGCATGCACCCCTATTTTAATCCAATAAAAACCTAATATTTATGGCCGACGCAGAATGTGAACCGCACTGGTCTCTCAAAATGCGATGTGAAAAGTTCGGTGGCAGAAATTCAATCAACGTGAACGTTCCTTCTTAAATTATTTCTATTCCAGAGCAAACAGCTGTCTCTGAAACATGTCTATGTACTCAGTTTGCTGCAGATTTGTGAAGATCCAAGACGATTTATGAATATTAATGACTTCTCCAGCAGAATTAACATGTGAGGGAGCTTCATTATTCTTTTATTGTTGGGATTAAAAAAAAAAAAAAAAAGAAATACAAAACAAACAAACAAAGGCTTTTTTTCTCGTCTTTTCCACTGTCATATGCATCTCAGTGTTTTGACGTGATTAAGTATTCTTGCCCTGTCCGCTGTCTCTCCCGCTCGGTCTCGTGGCTCTTTATACTTGCCTGCGTTTTGAAAGTTTTATGAGTTGAATTTGAACCCATATGTCATGTATGTGGGACAGAATATGTAAGCTAATGTCTAGTGTTGCCACAGTTTAACCCCAGGGACGTTGAAATATGTAGAAGTCACTGGACCCAAAGGTCACGAAGAGTCGCTGCCTGATATGTCAAGGGACATCGTTCTAGGGTAGGACTCGTTAGCAAATCATGAATTTTCTCAAGACTTTATAGTACAACCCCTGGCAAAACACAAAATTCAGCTGTGCATTTACCAAGAAAAGAACTATTTTACATGTGTCTGCGTACTTAAAATTGTGATTTTTCTGGTTGAGTAATGGGTCACGGTACATTGGCAGTAAATTGGGCTTTGTCATGGTATCTGATCCTCAGAACCTACCTTCTGATTCTCCTAGACCTCTTAGCTGTCTGCATGGGCACTGGCTACAGGAATATTCCCCCATAAAAGAAGTATATCATGCCATCCAAGATTCCACATAATTGGTGGAAGTGGGCTCTGCCAGGGTACCTGATCCATAGGGCCTATCCATTGACTCTCCTAGACCGCTTAGCTGTCTGTATGGGCACTGGTCACAGGAATCTTCCCCAAAAAAAGTTATACCATACCATCCAAGATTTAACATCATTGGTGGAAGTGGATTCTGCCAGGGTACCTAATCCATAGGACCTACCCACTGACTCTCCAAAACCTCTTAGCTGTCTGTATGGGCACTGGTTATAGGACTTTTTCCCAAAAAAGAAGTGTTGTACCCTATCACACAAGATTGAACATAATTGGTGGAAGTGGACTTTTAAGGTCATGCCATCCGAGATTTAACATAATTGGTGGAAGTGGGCTCTGCCAGGGTACCTGATCCATAGGGCCTACCCATTGACTCTCCTAGACCACTTAGCTGTCTGTATGGACACTTTTTACAGGAATCATCCCCAAAAAAGAGTTATATCATACCAAAAATAAGCGTTGTACCCTACCACACAAGATTGAACATAATTGGTGGAAATGGACTTTTAAGGTCATGCCATCCGAGATTTAACATAATTGGTGGAAGTGGGCTCTGCCAGGGTACCTGATCCATAGGACCTATCCACTGACTCTCCTAGTCCGCTTAGCTGTCTGTATGAGCACTGGTCACAGGAAGCTTCCCCAAAAAAAGAGTTATGCCATATCATCCAAGATTTAACGTCATTGGTGGAAGTGGACTCTGCCAGGGTATCTGATCCATGCAACTTGCCCACTGACTCTTCTAGATCTCTTAGCTGTCTCTATGGGTAATGGTTACAGGAATCTTCCCCAAAAAGTTATACCATATCATCCAAGATTCCACGTCATTGGTGGAAGTGGGCTCTGCCAGGGTACCTGATCCATAGGACCTACCCACTGACTTTACAGGACTTTTTTCCCAACCACACAAGATTGAACATAATTGGTGGAAGTGGACTTTTAAGGTCATGCCATCCGAAATTTAACATAAATGGTGGAAGTGGGCTCTGCCAGGGTACCTGATCCATAGGGCCTACCCACTGACTCTCATAGACCGCTTAGCTGTCTGTTTGGGGGACTAGTTACAGGAATCTTCCCCAAAAAAAGAGTTATAACATATCATCCAAGATTTAACATCATTGGTGGAAGTGGCCTCTGCCAGGGTACCTGATCCATAGGACCTACCCACTGACTCTCCAAAACCTCTTAGCTGTCTGTATGGGCACTGGTTATAGGAATTGTCTCCCAAAAAAAGAGCTATACCCTGGCACCTACGATTTAACGTAATTGGTGGAAGTGGGCTCTGCCAGGATATCTGATCTATAAAACCTGCCCACTGACTCTTCTAGATCTCTTAGCGGTCTGTATGGGCACTGGTTACAGGACTTTTTCCCAAAAAAAGAAGTGTTGTACCCTACCACACAAGATTGAACATAATTGGTGGAAGTGGACTTTTAAGGTCATGCCATCCGAAATTTAACATAAATGGTGGAAGTGGGCTCTGCCAGGGTACCTGATCCATAGGGCCTACCCACTGACTCTCATAGACCGCTTAGCTGTCTGTTTGGGGGACTAGTTACAGGAATCTTCCCCAAAAAAAGAGTTATAACATATCATCCAAGATTTAACATCATTGGTGGAAGTGGCCTCTGCCAGGGTACCTGATCCATAGGACCTACCCACTGACTCTCCAAAACCTCTTAGCTGTCTGTATGGGCACTGGTTATAGGAATTGTCTCCCAAAAAAAGAGCTACACCCTGGCACCTAAGATTTAACATAATTGGTGGAAGTGGGCTCTGCCAGGATATCTGATCCATGCAACCTGCCCACTGACTCTTCTAGGTCTCTTAACGGTCTGTATGGGCACTGGTTACAGGACTTTTTTCCCAAAAAAGAAGCGTTGTACCCTACCACACCAGATTTAACATAATTGGTGGAAGTGGGCTCTGCCAGGGTACCTGATCCATAGGGTCTATCCACTGACTCTCCTAGACTGCTTGGCTGTCTGTATAGGCACTGGTCACAGGAATCTTCCCCAAAAAAAGAGTTATACCATACCATCCAAGATTTAACGTCATTGCTGGAAGTGGGCTCTGCCAGGATATCTGATCCATGCAACCTGCCCACTGACTCTTCTAGATCTCTTAGCAGTCTGTATGGGCACTGGTTACAGGACTTTTTCCCCAAAAAAGAAGCGTTGTACCCTACCACACAAGATTAAACATAATTGGTGGAAGTGGACTTTTGAGGTGCCCAAGGTGTGTCCCTGTATATACTCATTACAAACCACCTATTTAGCATACCCCATGCCACGCATGTTAGAGACAATTATTCCACCATTACTCTATACCAGCATTTCTCAACCAGTATGCCAAGGCACCCTTGTGTGCCATCTTGACTTGTCAGAAGTGTCTGGTATTTGATGTGAAAGAGCAAGGGGCTTCTGATTATGAAAGAGGACCCCATTTTATAGCAGGGTGCCTCAAGAATTTTCAAATTCTCTCAGTTTTCTGCGAATGAAAAAAGTTTGAAAAACACTGCTCTGTCACTATCCATGTGCACACTGGAGAAGAATAGAAAATCAAATTTATCACAGTTTTATCAAAATAAATATATTTCATTGACACCATAAAAAACATTATCCTGTAATATAGTCTACATGCAAATAAAAACTATGGAAAGGTGGGGCCATCCTTCCTTCACCTTGCAAGCTCTAGGCGTGGAGCTGAACCAGTACACTCCCAGACAGACCCGGGTCCCAGAGATACCAATATTATTATTTTTATTTATTACAGATGCTTATATAAAATGTCAATTTACATATATATTGTACATTCACATCAGTCCCTAGCCCTCAAGGGGCGTACGATCTAAAGTCCCTAACTCACATTCATACATACACATACTAGGGCCAATTTAGACAGGAGCCAATTGACCTTCCAGTCTTTGGAATGTGGGAGAAAACTGAAGCACCCTGAAGAAAACCATGCAGGCACAGGGAGAACATTCAAACTCCAGGCAGATGGTGCCATGGTTGGGATTTGAACCAATGACCGTAGTACTGCCAGGCGGAAGTGCTAACCATTTAGCTACAGTGCTGCCCATTTGTTTATGTATCCTGTGTTGAGGAAGACCATTGAGAAGGGTCTGTGCACATGAGCACATGAGCAGCGGCTCTCTCCTCTTTCCCTCCTCCATAGGATTAGAGATAATGGCTCCTGCTGCTGTCAATCACAGCTGTGACGGGAGTCACTTTGGGTGGGGGGCCCATGGAACACAGCTCACTTTGGAGAGGTGGGGAGACCCCGTCTCAGCTCGCCATATCCCTATTATGTGTAAGTCACCCTGTGCCTGTTAGGGGTACAGGGTGATCCAGGGGCGGACTGACCATTTGGAAACTCTGGCACTGCCCGAGGGCCCGGGGTCAGTAGGGGGCCCCATGAGATGCCCCTGGTACCTTTTTCATAGGCTTTTTTGTGTTTGAGCAAGGACACAGGGGCCCCATGATCCCCTATTGCCCGGGGGCCCCATAAGTTGTCAGTTCGCCCCTGGGTGGGAGATAACCAAGGAGCGATTTAGCTGCTTTGTGGTCTTGTTTATTAGTCCTCACGCACGCGGGACATTTTGATAACGCTGGTAATGTTAGCTGTGTAAAGTTGCGTTAGAAACGCGAGTTTTGCAGCTTTTTTTAGTGTTTTTGTAGTAGCGTTTAGCAGCGTTTTTCCGTGTTTAGCAGCCTTTTCCTGCATTTTCACACGTTTGCATTTTTTAGTGTTTTTTTTTTCATAGAAAAAGTCCAAAAAAGTTGGTTTGTTGCGTTTTACCACGTTTTGCCGCGTTTTTCAGCTTTAGAGTTTTTACAGCTAAAAAAACTCCTCTAGAAACCCACTAGTCCTGTGTTTTTTTTTTTTTTTTTCCAGCCAAAAAAACCTCCCAGCCAAAAAACACTGATTCCAGTCTATGTGTGTACGGACACATAGGAGAACATGCTGGGGGGTTTACTGGCTGTAGAAAAAAACGTCAAAAGCCAAAAACAGTTGCTGTAAAAATGTCCCGTGTGCATGAGGACTAAAAGAGGGAATTTTGGAAACGTTACAGAGGTTAGAGCAGCAAAATTGAGCAAATGTTGGGATGTGGGGCAATATAAACTTCAGAAATAAGGCACAGACGGGGTGTATGCCCATGAAATATCTGATATTCAGATGTCACAGCGGCCCTGTGGTTGCGTTTTGCTGCATTTTTCAGCGTTAGAGCGTTTTGACAGCTAATAAACTCCTCTAGAAACCCACTAGTCCTGGTTTTTTTTCCAGCCAAAAAACATCCAAAAACAGCGGTTTGTGGCGTTTTATCACGTATTGCAGTGTTTTTTTTCCCCAGCCAAAAAAGTCCAAAAATGCTGGTTTGCGGCGTTTTACTGCATTTTACAGCATTTTGCCCCTAAAAAAACTCCTCTAGAAACCCACTAGTCCTGGGGTTTTTTTCCAGCCAAAAAAAGTCCAAAAACGATGGTGTGTAGCATTTTACAGCGTTTTGCCACGTTTTTTAATATTTGTTTCCCCAGCCAAAATAACATCCAAAAACGCCAGTTTGCAGCGTTTTACCACGTTTTACAGCGTTTTGCCGCGTTTTTCAGCGTTAAAGCGTTTTTACAGCTGAAAAACTCCTCTAGAGACCCACTAATCCTGGGATTTTTTATAGCCTAAGAAAGTCCAAAAACGCTTATTTGCGGCGTTTTACCGCGTTTTACAGTGTTTTGATGCATTTTTCAGCATTAAAGTGTTTTCACAGCTAAAAAAAACTCCTCTAGAAACCCACTAGCACTGGGTTTTTTTTCAGCTTAACCACTTGCCGTCCGCCTGCTGTTTAGAAACGGCAGGGCGGTGGCACTTCAGGGGCGGGTTGCCGTTCATAAACGGCACCTGCCATTTCTAGCTGTGCGCGCTCCCTGGGAGCGTGCAGCACCGCGATCCGGTCCCTGCTGTGTCCTCCGGATACAGTGAAACACCGATCGTCGTATGGGACCTCTGTACGAGGTCCTGATCATGTGATCACCGATTGGCCAATCAGTGATCACATGCAAAGTAGTAAGCAAGATGTCACTTGTGACATCATTGCTTACTATGTGTGAAATCTGCGAATGATCACAGAGGTCACATGGTACAGGGTTATTCACAACAGCCTTGTACCATGTGACAAGCTGTGACCAATCACAGCTCACTCAGTATTTCTCAATGGCTGCAAGAATGCAGACAGAGAGAAAGAGAAATGATTGCTTTTACATCCTATATGGGTGTAAAAGCAATCAGTGTAAAAAAAAAAAAAAAAAAAAAATCTTCATCACCTTCTACAAGTAGTACAGCGTCACCATGGTGACACTGTACTGCTAGGGTGACAGTATGTAAAAAAAACAAACCATAAATAATAATATAAAAAAATAAAATAAAAATGTAAAAAAATTTTTAAAAATTATAATTTTTGGTTATAAGCTAATTTGGCTTATTTTTTTTTTTTTACTAAAAAGATAACGGAATACATTTCGGCCAAGATTTATGATGAAATATTATTTATTTGCAAAATTTTATAAGAAAAACACTTTTTTTCAACCTTTTCAAATACATAGCAAAAAAAATTAAAATCCCAGCGGCGAATAAATACCACCAAAATAAAGCTTTATCTGTGTCAAAAAAATGGTAAAAAATGCATATGGCTACAGTGCATGACCGCGCAATTGTCATTCAAAGTGTGACAGCGTTGAAAGCTGAAAATTGCCCTGGACTGGAAGGGGGTAAAAGTGTCCGGACTGGAACTGGTTAAGAAAGTCCAAAAACAGAGGTTTGTGGAGTTTTACCACGTTTTATAGCATTTTGCCACGTTTTTTTCCCCAGCCAAAAAAGTCCAAAACCGCCGATTTGCTGCGTTTTTTCGTGTTTTACTGTGTTTTGCTGTGATTTTCAGCGTTAAAGCGTTTTTACAGCTAAAAAACTCCTCTAGAAACCCACTAGTTTTGTTTTTTTTTTTTTCCAGCCTAAAAACCTCCCAGCCAAAAACATTGATTCCAGTCTATGTGTGTACGGACACATAGGATAACATGCTGCGGAATTTACCGACTGTAGAAAAAAAATGACAAAAGCCAAAAACAGCCGCTGTAAAAACGTCCCGCGTGCGTGAGGACTAAAAGAGGGAATTTTGGAAACTTTATAGAAGTAAGGGCAGCAAAATTGAGTCAGTGTCGGGATGTGGGCAGTGGCGTCCCCGAGGCAGGTGCAGCCCGTACCAGGTGACACTGACTGCACGGGGTGACACCGGACCCGCTCCACGAAAAGGTAAGTTGTAAAGAAAGCCGATGATCCCCGCAGGATGGATCGGATCTGCGGATTGGGGAGCATATTGGATTGAACTCCGATCCATTATGCTCAATTCACAGATCCGAATCATCCTGCGGGGATCGTCGGCATGCAACCTATACGGGGTGACACCGGACCCGCTCCAAGAAAAGGTAAGTTGTAAAGAAAGCCGACGATCCCCGCAGGATGGATCGGATCTGCGGATTGAGCATAATGGATCGGGGTCCGATCAGGGGTGTATTTACCACAAGGCAAACAGGGCATTTGCCTAGGGCGGCATTTTTCAGGGGGGCAGCACTGCCCCTTGGAAGAAGGGACGGAAGAAGGGACACACGCAGCATGGGGACTTGGAGGGTTCTGAGAGATGCTGCGGGTTTCATGAGGTGTACGCACAGCCTGACTCATTCCTGGGGATGTCCGGAGCTGTGAAGGTGAGTGTCTCTCTCTTTCTCGCCATGGGGGATGGTGGCTGGTGTATGGGGGGCAGTGGTAGTGGAAGGCTCAGCTTGAGAGCAGGGGTGTTCTTGGTCAATGTCAGGCTCTTATTGCGGGGGGGAGCTCCAATTTTGGTGTTGCCTAGGGCAGCACAAAACCTAAATACACCACTGAGTCCAATCCATTATGCTCAATCCGCAGATCCGATCCATTCTACGGGGATCAGAGGGGGGTGTCAGCAAGTGTTATCGCACCGGGTGACACCAACCCTAGGGGCGCCTCCAGTGGTGTATTTAGGTTTCGTGCTGCCCTAGGCAACACAAAAATCTCCCACCCCCCACAGAGAGGTCCTGACACCGACCAACACCCCCCCTCCCCCATGCAGAGTGCCTGACATTGACCAACAACACCATATCCCTCCCACCCGAGAGAGCCTTCCACTACCACCGCCCCCCCCAGGGGCGGACTGATAACTCATGGGGCCCCCGGGCAATAGGGGATCATGGGGCCCCTGTGTCCTTGCCCAAACTCAAAAAAGCCTATGAAAAAGGTACCAGGGGCATCTCATGGGGCCCCCTACTGACCCCGGGCCCTCGGGCAGTGCCCGAGTTTCCAAATGGTCAGTCCGCCCCTTGCCCCCCCCCTCATATAGAAGACACTCATCTTCACAGCTCCAGACATCCCCGGGAACAGGGGCGGACTGACCATTTGAGCACTCAGGCACCGCCCGAGGGCCCGGGGTCATTAGGGGGCCCCATAAAATGCCCCTGGTACCTTTTATAGGCTTTTTTGGGTGTGTTTTGAGTGTGGGCAAGGACACAGGGGCCCCATGATCCCCAATTGCCCGGGGGCCGTATGAGTTGTCAGTCCACCCCTGCCCGGGAACAAGAGTCAGGCTCTGCATACACCATCAAGCAGCCCGCAGCCTCTCTCAGATCCCACCTGGTCCCCATGCTGTGTGCGTCTCTTCTTCCATCCCTTCTTTAGGGGAGTAGCGCTGCCCCCCTGAAAGATGCCGCCCTAGGCAAACGCCTTGTTTGCCTTGTGGTAAATAAGCCCCTGGACGCCTCTGGATGTGAGGCAACATAATTTCCAAAAGTCACAACATCACAAGTGCTTGGAGCAACCCATTATTATTATTATTATACAGTATTTATAAAGCGCCAATAGTTCACTCAGCGCTGTACATTACAAAGGGGGACAGAACATGTGACAGAACAATACCAATACAATGCAAAACATGAGGGGATCGAGGGCCCTGCTCTTTCGAGCTTACAATCTAGGAGGGAGGGGATGGTGGCACAGGAGGAGATAGCTGTGGGGGATGGAGTGGTAGGAAGAGTGGAGGAGGTCAGCAAGTTAGCAGGGGGTGGGGTAGTCTTCCCTGAAGAGATGGGTTTTCAAGGTGCGCCTAAAGGAGAGGAGAGTAGGTGATAATCTGATGGGTTGGGGCAGGGAGTTCCAGAGGATGGGTGATGCCCTGGAGAAGTCCTGGAGGCGGGCATGGGAGGAGGAGACCAGGGAACTAGAGAGAAGGAGGTCTTGTGAGGAGCGGAGTGTGCGTGCTGGGCGGTACTTGGATATTAGGTCGGTGATGTAGTTCGGGGCAGTAATTGTCCCTTTCTCCCAGAAGTCTGAACTGACAAAAACATATCTAAAAGCCATCCTGCTGGCAATGCAGTATGGGAAGAGTCTGTGCATCCGGCTGAACGGAGTTACAGATTGTTTCGGCAGGCAAAACCATTCTCACAGAGACAACGCGACTGCGTATCCCGGCTTTTACTTTACATTGCATTACCTATACATTTATTTATTGTTATATCTGAGCAACGGAAAGAGATGAAACTGCCTCGGGCGCTCATTGCAGACCGGATGCCTGTGGCGAGGTTTCTCGGATGAAGCGGGATTGGCCGCTGGTAGGGATCCCGCGAGCTTCTCCGTTTCCATTTTTTATAGCGTCTAATGATGTTTCGGTGTGGGGAACGTTGGGGTTTTTCGTCCCCGTGTGATATAATTCCAGATGCATCCCTTTCAGAGACGTTGCTGGACACCTGTATAGGAATCGGCGATCTGTATAATGGATTCGCTCAGCACGTAGTGTATGGAAGGAGAAGGATCCGGTGTTTATTCAGAACGAGGTGGATGTGCCTCCCACGTCGTGGTGATTAATCTCCTATCAGAGGAACCTGTCAGTCGGTTTTTAGGCATAAAGTGAGACTAATAACGCCGGTATGAAATGAAACACATCACTCACCAGGACTTAGATAACAAATTTTCTGCTGAAGTGAAAGAGACGTTTAAAGGCTGCAACAGGAATGTAAAAATCGCCGTGCCTGGACTTCATCTTTAAAGTCGTTCTAAAGGCTTTTTTATTCGCTTAATACTTTTTCTGCAGCTCCCCTCCAGAACCCCCTACATATACCGGACTGTGCACATGAGCAGCGGCTCTCTCCTCTTTCCCTCCTCCATAGGATCAGAGATAATGGCTCCTGCTGCTGTCAATCACAATCACTTTGGGTGGGGGGCCCATGGAACACAGCTCACTTTGGAGAGGTGGGGAGACCCCTGTCTCAGCTCTCCATATCCCTATTATGTGTAAGTCACCCTGTGCCTGTTAGGGGTACAGGGTGATCCAGGGGCGGACTGACCATTTGGAAACTCGGGCACTGCCCGGGGCCTTGGGGTCAGTAGGGGGCCCCATGAGATGCCCCGGTACCTTTTTCATAGGCTTTTTTGAGTTTGGGCAAGGACACAGGGGCCCCATGATCCCCTATTGCCCAGGGGCCCCATGAGTTGTCAGTCCACCCCTGGGGTGATCTGTTCTAATATTGTGTAGACATGTCTAGGAGATAGGTGGGGTAGGAGGTAGTGGATTGTTTGGTGTTGTGTGGTTGCATCCCATTGTTCTATTGTGTGTCTTGCTTGGGAGCAAATTATTATGGAATGTATGTGTTTATGTGTATTAACTTTGTGGTGGGGGGGGGGGTGTCTCCAGCAGCCCTCCCTCCTGATGGAACTGTCTGCTGGTGTGAAGTTTGAATACCTGTGTATCTCTTGTTGCTAAGTATAGATTGCCCTGTCCTGTGTCATTATGCAGGGAGGGGGGACTGTCCCCTGAGTGTATAAAAAACCAGTTTGAGTTTCAAATAAAGAGTTCCATGTTCAGACAGACTGGTGTCATCTAGTCTTGTATGGTCCTCTGTGGTGTTGGTTTTTGGACGGGGAAGCGGTTTTCTAACGGAAGTACTCAGCACAGACTGGGACATTTCCATTACAACAGCCAATAAGGAGGGAGCGGAGGGCAGGACCAACCTGCGCTTTGTATGTCTATGGACACACAGAGCAAGCTCAGGAGTGAGAGGAGGGCAGGGCCAACCTGAGCTCTCTATGTCTATGGACACACAGAGCAAGCTCAGGAGTGAGCGGAGGGCAGGGCCAACCTGCGCTCTGTATGTCTATGGGCACACAGAGCAAGCTCAGGAGTGAGAGGAGGGCAGGTCCAACCTGCGCTTTGTATGTCTATGGACACACAGAGCGAGCGGAGGGCAGGGCCAACCTGCGCTCTGTAGATCTATGGACACACAGAGCGAGCTTAGGACCGAGCGGGGGGCAGGGCCAACCTGAGCTCTGTATGTCTATGGACACACAGAGCAAGCTCAGGAGTGAGCGGAGGGCAGGGCCAACCTGAGCTCTGTATGTCTATGGGCACACAGAGCAAGCTCAGGAGTGAGCCTACACAAGTGCCCCCATAGCATGCAGCTTGTTATGGAGGACACTCAGTGTAGAGGGGAGGGGGGAGCCAGGAGTGCCAGCAGTGGACCTGAGAAGAGAAGGATCGGGGTTATTCTTTAAAAAAGACTTTTGCACAGAGCAGGTAAGTGTTGTTTGTTATTTAAGAAAAAAGTGGGATTACAGTCACTCTAAAGCTGAAGTTTAGTGGATGCCTCCTAGCAGAGCATTGGACCCTCCAAGAAGGATTCCCGCCAACAAGGTCCACAGCCACTCTCTTGGCACTTCCACACAGACAGGGAAATTACAGCTTTCATAGGTGAATAGACAGCAACGCGTTTCAGGAGCACGCCCCCCCCTCCTTTGTCAGGCGTTAAACTTGCTACTCTCTTTCTAATTCCTGTGCCCTTATTTCTTTTGTTTCTTTTCTGTATGCGAAATGGATCGCCCTGATTAGACAGTTCTTGAAGAGTGGGAAGACTGCATGAACTACGAGGGCGTTCATCAGGGCACTTGCAGTTCATTGAGAACTACAAGGTTGTCAGCCGGTGGAAGATCGGACTTGTAGTCCACTCTGTGAATGAATGACGCAGCTGTGTGGGCTGAGTCCTGCACATCCGTGCTGTTTTTGAACAGTAGGGGATCAGGGAGGGGGGTGTTCAGGGCTGCTGCTTTAGTAACATGTTACATGCAGGGGCGGACTGACCATTTAAAAACTGGGACACTGCTCGAGGGCCCGGGGTCAGTTGGGGCCCCATGAGATGCCCCTGGTACCTTTTTGCATAGGCTTTTTAGAGTTTGGGCAAGGACACGGGCCCCATGATCCCCTACTATTGCCCGGGGGCCCCAAGAGTTGTCAGTCCGCCCCTGGTTACATGTTATAACCTGAATATGGGTGTAACATGTTAATAAAGGTGAACATATCCTTAAACTGTTTATTTTTGAGTTTAGATACACTTTGAGAGGAAATTTGTTCCTCCTATATCAGTTGTGCTATGTGGTGATTAGACCCCGAGATGGTGAGCATTTTTAAGTGAGATTGCGTCAGTCCAAACTGGGTTTTTAATGGCTTGGCAGCCCATTATTATTGAAACCGGCAAAGCAAAGTTCACATAGCAGTATAGTGCACAGACAGGTTCTTCTGTATCAACAACAGAAATTGAAAAATACTTGCCCACCTGGCTACACTTTAGCAGCACTGTTGCAACTAGCACTGGTCTCCCAGACCATGGGTTCTTCAGGCTCACGTCACAGCACCTTGCTGTATGGGCCCACTTCTGACCTCCTGATAGAGTTTCTCCCCCACTTCTTGGAAACCCAGCCTCCTTCCAGTCTCCCTGGACACGCTAGTAAACTCAGCCTTCCCATTCTCTCTGGACCTTCGTAGTTGTCCTGACTTTCACGGTTCTATGGGCAAGAAGTCCCCCAACATAGATTTTGTCTCCCGAGTAGGTCACCCTTCCTGGCTGGAGCACACTGCGGTTTTCACTCCAAGGCTGTGTCTCTGAATGGCAGCAACTGCCCTGAGCTATCCTCAAGCGTTTATTATAAGGACTGTGTGCACCTGAACACACATCCTGCTGGTTTTTAACAAAACCTGGACACAGGGTTGGGAATTTCTTCCTTCTCAAGACGCTTCAAAATCCTTCAAACTACGAAGCCCAATCCAACAATACAAAAATCTGGAGAAACTGGAAGTATTACTTCCTGACACCATTGCTTACTACTAGTGAAATCTGTGAATGATTACAGAGGTCACATGGTACAAAGCTATTCACAACAGCCTTGTACCATGGTCACATGGTACAAAGCTATTCACAACAGCCTTGTACCATGTGACAAGCTGTGACCAATCACAGCTCTCACAGTATTTCTCAATGGCTGCAAGAATGCAGCTAGAGAGAATGAGAAATGATTGCTTTTACATCCTTTATGGGTGTAAAAGCAATCAGTGAAAAAAAAAGAAGAAAAAAATCTTCATCACCCCCCAGAAGTAGTACAGTGTCACTATGGTGACACTGTACTGCTAGGGTGACAGTATGTTAAAAAAAAATAAATAAATAATAATATAAAACAATATAATAAAAATATAAAAAGAAAAATTAGAAAAATTATAATTTTTGGTTATAAACTAATTTGTTATTTTTTTTTAACTAAAAAGATAGATGAATAAATTTTGGCCAAGATTTCTGAAGAACTATTATTTATTTGCAAAAAAAAACACTTTTTTTTCAAACTTTTTTGACTTTTTCAGTTATATAGCAAAAAAAAAAAATTTGCCTGCGGTGAATAAATACCACCAAAATAAAGTTTTATCTGTCTCAAAAAAAAAATGCTAAAAAATTTATATGGGTACAGTGTTGCATGACCGCGCAGTTGTCATTCAAAGTGTGATAGCGCTGAAAGCTGGAAATTGTCCTGGACAGGAAGGGGGTAAAAGTGTCCGGACTGGAAGGGGGTGAAAGTGTCCGGACTGGAAGGAGGTGAAAGTGTCCGGACTGGAAGTGGTTAACCCCCCTGGTGGTATTCCCGAGTGTAGCTCGGGGTAAAGTTTCAGCACCACAACCAGTAACCCCGAGCTACACTCGGGAATACACTGCAGCGTTGCTCCGGGATCCCTCCTGCACTTACCTTGTCCTGCACTCCCGCGATGTCCCCCCTGCAGTGTCCCCGGCAATGTCCTCCGGCCGATGCCGGCATCTGTCTTCTGGGTTCTGTTCCGTCGGGGCGTACGGGGGACGGAACTGGCGGGAAATTTGAAAGTTGTAAAAGTGACATTCACTAAATTCACTAAAATCACATAGTATAACATTCCTGTATCAAACCATTTCACATACATTTTGTCCCGAGTGCTTTGTCCGGCGCCCTGCCTGCATTTTTACTGTTCTTTCTGCCTGGAAACTGAGAAACGTCCATGGCGTCCAAAAAGCGTCCCTTTAGGTCAGCCGCGGTTTTAGACCGGCTAGAGAACAGCGATAGTAAATCAGAACCACTTGCAGAATTGAGTGATAATGATTTGTGGGGGAAATTCCTCATCAGACACTGAAAACGATTCTGCGACTTTGCTCAGCGATGTGCGAACTTTGCGCTCTATTTCACATTTCAGTGTTTTTGGCTTGATTACATTATTGAATTACATTTATTATTATTATATTATTATTTTTTATGATTATTTATTAAATTATAATTTATGATTTTCGTGTTTCAAATGTTATCCTCCCCGGGATGTTTACTAGACTCTTGTTCGGACAGATTTCAGTGAGTCCGGACTGGAAGGGGGGGAAAGCGTCCGGACTGGAAGGGGGTGAAAGCGTCCGGACTGGAAGGGGGGGAAAGCGTCCGGACTGGAAGGGGGGGAAAGCGTCCGGACTGGAAGGGGGTGAAAGCGTCCGGACTGGAAGGGGGTGAAAGCGTCCGGACTGGAAGGGGGGAAAGTGTCCGGACTGGAAGCGGTTAAAGTCATAAATTGCTGTTGCTAATATTGTGAATGTTTACAATTTTTTTGATAAAAAAAATAGCACTGAAAGCTGAAAATTGGTCTGGACAGGAAGGGGGGGAAAGTGTCCGGACTGGAAGGGGGGGAAAGTGTCCGGACTGGAAGGGGGGGAAAGTGTCCGGACTGGAAGGGGGGGAAAGTGTCCGGACTGGAAGGGGGGGAAAGTGTCCGGACTGGAAGGGGGTGAAAGTGTCCGGACTGGAAGGGGGGGAAAGTGTCCGGACTGGAAGGGGGGAAAGTGTCCGGGCTTGAAGTAAGTGGTTAAGATCATTTTTATATATATGTATATATATATATATATATATATATATATATATATATATAATCATTTATCATTCATTTCTATAAAAGGCGATTCCTTTGCACAGCAGCAAAATTAAAAAAACAAAACAAATGAGCCTGTAGGAAGTTTCTGCTCCCTTTGGATGTAAAACACTTTTTTTTTGGAAGGGGGGGAAAGTGTCCGGACTGGAAGGGGGTGAAAGTGTCCGGACTGGAAGGGGGGGAAAGCGTCCGGACTGGAAGGGGGTGAAAGCGTCCGGACTGGAAGGGGGTGAAAGCGTCCGGACTGGAAGGGGGGAAAGTGTCCGGACTGGAAGCGGTTAAAGTCATAAATTGCTGTTGCTAATATTGTGAATGTTTACAATTTTTTTGATAAAAAAAATAGCACTGAAAGCTGAAAATTGGTCTGGACAGGAAGGGGGGGAAAGTGTCCGGACTGGAAGGGGGGGAAAGTGTCCGGACTGGAAGGGGGGGAAAGTGTCCGGACTGGAAGGGGGGGAAAGTGTCCGGACTGGAAGGGGGTGAAAGTGTCCGGACTGGAAGGGGGGGAAAGTGTCCGGACTGGAAGGGGGGAAAGTGTCCGGGCTTGAAGTAAGTGGTTAAGATCATTTTTATATATATATATATATATATATATATATATATATATATATATATAATCATTTATCATTCATTTCTATAAAAGGCGATTCCTTTGCACAGCAGCAAAATTAAAAAAACAAAACAAATGAGCCTGTAGGAAGTTTCTGCTCCCTTTGGATGTAAAACACTTTTTTTTTGGAAGGGGGGGAAAGTGTCCGGACTGGAAGGGGGTGAAAGTGTCCGGACTGGAAGGGGGTGAAAGTGTCCGGACTGGAAGGGGGTGAAAGTGTCCGGACTGGAAGGGGGTGAAAGTGTGCGGACTTGAAGTAAGTGGTTAAGATCATTTTTATATATATATATAATAATTTAGCATTAATTTCTATAAAAGGTGATTCCTTTGCGCAGCAGTAAAATTAAAAAAAAAGAAAAAACCAATGAGCCTGTAGGAAGTTTCCGCTCCCTTTGGATGCCTGGCATCAGACTAATAAAATCTAAACAGCTCTAGTCAAATCGTATTCGTGATGTCGCTAAATGGGAACACGCCGCTTAACATAATAGGCAATTTAGCATATAAATATGCCCCATAAAAGCCGTGATGTCGGTAGCACGGAACAATAAATGTTAACCTTCGGGCAAGCTGTTATCAACGGGCTGCGGGGCTCCTGCAATTTTAATGAACTTGTTTGTACATACCACGTCTCGCGTAGCGGCAACACAATGACTTTAGGACCAAGAGGACGTTTCTTGATGAAGATAAATGGTGCATTTAAACGCCTTTACCAGATGGGCTACCAATTATTTTCTCGACTATAGATCTGTTACTTCTTCCGCTGATACTTCTTGCTGTGTTTTTTTTTTTTTTCTTTAACTTTGACAGCAGAAAAAAAAAAAGCATTAAAAATTCATTAAAATGTTCTAATTCATCATGCATTTTATCTTTCACGGTGGTAAAAAAAAAAAAAAAAAAAAAAAAAAAGTGAAGAGTGCCTACCCTGGAGATATTATACTAGAACTAAGGTCGAAGAGTGTATATCTTTTCCTTTGTCAATAATGAGCCTCATTACCATTGAAATGCTGATTGGATTCAATCAAGCAAGGTTTTGCTCTCCTTATTCCACTTGATTGAAAATTGACAGGGGTCCTTGGTTACGGCTCTCCATTTCCGATGCCCTCCTTCGCCTTTTAGTTTCTACGCCGGGGCCCCGTCAGAAAAAAATTAAAAAAAAAGAAACTTTCCGATTCCACCTTATCTGCAAGGGATGCTAATTACCATTCAGAAAAGGCTCTTCTCTTGCACGCCTCCACACCCAGAGTGCGCTTTTTTTTGATTTCACACCGACCAGACTTGTCAATTAAAAAGGAGGGGAAAAAAAAACAATTCCATTTGCACGTGCGAGGTTGAGGTGTTTTATTTATTTATTAATTTTGTCAGTCTAGATAAAGGAAGCGAGAGACGGTTTTGTTGCGAACAGTTTTGGAAGGGTGAGGTATACACCGCTGTCGTGTAAAAAAAAAAAAAAAAAATAAAAAAATCCCATCCTAGGCCAAATAAACAAACATTATAGTGATAGGATAAATATTTTCTATGTGTTGATGAGGATAATTAAACTTCTATTTTTTTTTCTTTTCTTGCAAAAATGTGAATCTCTTTTATTGATGCATTTAAAAATCAAGCCTTTGGGATGCGCAGCATATAGGAAGGACCAGGGGCGGACTGACCGTTTGGAAACTCCCGAGGGCCCGGGGTCAGTAGGCTGACTGGATGTTCCCTTTCTGGGTACAGTCCCCAGTTTTAGGAGGCTGTACCCAGATAAAAAGTGTCCCCGTATGAGTCTTCCCTTTTAATAATGCGAGCAGAAAGAGGGAAGCGCCATCTAAGTGCAGGAAACCAATTATTAAGCTCATAAATTGGCAACTCACATGTTTGGTCGGAATGGAATGCTGTCCCTTCTTTCAATGGTTTGTGACCAATTTTTTAAGGACGTGTTAAAAATTGAGGCGTGGCATTACGGGCACAGTTACAAATTTTTTGGGTGTAGTCAGAAGGGTGTCCCCAGATTTCCATGTGAAAATCTGGTCACCTGAACCTTAGATCAACCCAGGGGCGGACTGACCATTTGGAAACTTGGGCACTGCCCGAGGGCCTGGGGTCAGTAGGGGCCCCATGAGATGCCCCTGGTACCTTTTTCATAGGTTTTTTTCAGTTTGGGCAAGGACACAGGGGCCCCATGATCCCCTATTGCCCGGGGGCCCCATGAGTTGTCAGTCCGCCCCTGGGAAGGACAGTTCAGCTGCTCAGTACCACCCGTATTTTGGGGTGTAGCGAGTAACTTGGTGAAAAATGTGATTTCCCCCTCCCCCCAAAATAGCATGTGGGTGGAACCAGGGGCGAACCGACCATTTGGAAACTCCGGCACTGCCCGAGGGCCTGGGGTCAGTAGGGGGCCACATGAGTTGCCCCTGGTACCTTTTTCATAGGCTTTTTTGAGTTTGGGCAAGGACACAGGGGCCCCATGATCCCCTATTGCCCGGGGGCCCCATGAGTTGTCAGTCCGCCCCTGGGAAGGATAGTTCAGCTGCTCAGTACCACCCGTGTGTTGGGGTGTAGCGAGTAACTTGGTGAAAAATGTGATTTCCCCCCCCCCCCCAAAATAGCATGTGGGTGGAACCAGGGGCGGACTGACCATTTGGAAACTCGGGCACTGCATAGGTCAATGGTCTCCAAACTGCGGCCCGAGGGCCAGATGTGGCCCTTTGCTTGCCCTTATCTGGCCTTTGGGGCGCTGTTCATCTCATCGTTATCAACAGTGGAACACTATTCCTCCCAATAAAACCAATGATGGGTCACTCATACGGGGGCACTTTCTATTCCCACTGACCCCCTAAATCCTGAAGGACAGTAAACTGGCCCTTTGCATGGACAGTTTAAAGACCCCTGGTATAGGTAAATGAGACCCCCAGCTGCGCCATTTATAAAAAGAACAAAGCACATTGCTTGCAGTCATGGGGTACCATTGTCACCATCAGGAACCGACGCCGAGAAATGCCACACAGCCATCACTGCAGTGCATGAATTAAAAATAGCGGGAAAAGAGGCTGTAGGGTATCAGCGATGGTGATCAGGGGCGGACTGACCATTTGGAAACTTGGGCACTGCCTGAGGGCCTGGGGTCAGTAGGGGGCCCCATGAGATGCCCCTGGTACCTTTTTCATAGGCTTTTTTGAGTTTGAGCAAGGACACAGGGGCCCCATGATCCCCTATTGCCCGGGCGCCCCATGAGTTGTCAGTCCGCCCCTGGGAAGGACAGTTCAGCTGCTCAGTACCACTCGTATTTTGGGGTGTAGCGAGTAACTTGGTGAAAAATGTGATCCCTCCCCCCAAAATAGCATGTGGGTGGAACCAGGGGCGAACTGACCTTTTTTTGATGTATTTAAAAATCAAGCCTTTAGGATGCACAACATAGGGACCAGAGGCGGACTGACCATTTGGAAACTCGGGCACTGCCCGAGGGCCTGGGGTCAGTAGGAGGCCCCATGAGATGCCCCTGGTACCTTTTTCACAGGCTTTTTTGAGTTTGGGCAAGGACACAGGGGCCCCATGATCCCCTATTGCCCGGGGGCCCCATGAGTTGTCAGTCCGCCCCTGTGAAGGACAGTTCAGCTGCTCAGTACCACCCATATTTTGGGGTGTAGCGAGTAACTTGGTGAAAAATGTGATCCCCCTCCCCCCAAAATAGCATGTGGGTGGAACCAGGGGCAAACTGACCATTTGGAAACTCGGGCACTGCATAGGTCAATGGTCTCCAAACTGCGGCCCGAGGGCCAGATTTGGCCCTTTGCTTGCCCTTATCTGGCCTTTGGGGCGCTGTCCATCTCATCGTTATCAACAGTGGCACACTATTCCTCCCAATAAAACCAATGATGGGTCAATCATACGGGGGCACTTTCTATTCCCAGTGGCCTCCCTAAATCCTGAAGGACAGTAAACTGGCCCTTTTCATGGACAGTTTAAAGACCCCATGGTATAGGTAAATGAGACCCCCAGCTGCGCCATTTATAAAAAGAACAAAGCAATTGCATGTAAATAGAATAGAAGAATTATAGTAAGCCGTAGGTTTTTTTCTGCTTTCTGTGACTTTATTAGAAATCCTATACAATTTAAATAATGCATTTTTCATTAAAAATTAACTGCCTTGTTGATTTGATTTTGCAAGAATGCAGCATAGACGATCAAGGAGAGGAAATGGCATGGCAGACAGTAATTGGAAGAATAATACTAAATATTGTATATTCACAATGGGGCAGTTTGATTAGTAATGTGTTGTTATTCATAATAGATTTTTCCCATAAAGCAGCTGGACTTGGCTCCTGGGGTTCGGCACTGCTATGTTTTTGGCAAAGGGTTTTCGGTGAGACGTGGAGTCTAACTGAATGACATCGAGTTGGCTAAAGCGCTGTGCGGTGTACAAAATGCTGTTTTTCGGCCTTAGTCAAGGATGTCCAACTGGCGGCTTCTAGAACTACAAGTCCCATCATGCCTCTGCCTGTGGGAGTCATGCTTGTAACTGTCAATCTTGCAATGCCTCATGGGTCTTGTAGTTTGGCAACAGCTGGAGGGCCACCAGTTTGACACCCGTGTCCTAGGTGGTATATCACCATCAGGGGTGGACTGACAACTCATGGGGCACCCGGGCAATAGGGGATCATGGGGCCCCCGTGTCCTTGCCCAAACTCAATAAAGCCTATGAAAAAGGTACCAGGGGCATCTCATGGGACCTCCTACTGACCCCGGGCCCCTGGGCAGTGCCCGAGTTTCCAAATGGCCAGTTTGCCCCTGATCACCATTGCTGATACCCTACAACCTCTTTTTCTGCTATTTCAGGAATACATGCAGTGCAGTGATGGCTGTGTGGCATTTCTCGGCGTCGGTTCCTGATGGTGACTATGGTATCCCATGTCTGCAGCAATGTACTTTGTTTTTTTATAAATGGAGCAGTTGGGGGGTCTCATTTACCTATACTGAGGGTCTCATTTACCTATACCGGGGGTCTCATTTACCTATACTGAAGGTCTCATTTACCTATACCTGGGGTCTCATTTACCTATACCGGTGGTCTCATTTACCTATACCAATGGTCTCATTTACCTATACCGGGGGTCTCATTTACCTATACCGGTGGTCTCATTTACCTATACCGGGGGTCTCATTTTCCTATACCGAGGGTCTCATTTACCTATACCGGGGGTCTCATTTACAGTTGCAAGAAAAAGTATGTGAACCCCTTGGGATTACGTGGAGTTTTGCATGAATTGGGCATAAAATGTGCTCTGAACGTCATCTAAGTCACAACAATAGAAGAACACAGTCTGCTGAACATAATACTACACAAACATTAGATGTTGCCATGGTTTAATTGCACATAACATGTAAACATTCACAGTTCAGGGAGGAAAAAGTATGTGAGTCCCTAGCTTAATGACTTCCCCCAGAGCTAATTGGAGCCAGGAGTGAGCCAACCTTGACTCCAATCAGTGTGGTGATATTGGATGTGTTGCTGACAGCTGTCCTGCCCTTAAAAAACACACACCTGTTTTGGGTTTACTGGTTTCAAGAAGCACTGTCTGATGTGAACCATGCCTCGCAGAAAGAGCTCTCAGAAGACCTACGAAAAAGAATTGTTGACTTGCATGAAGCTGGAAAGGGTTACAAAAGTATCTCCAAAAGCCTTGATGTTCATGTGTCCACGGTAAGGCAGACTGTCTACAAATGGAGAAAGTTTAGCACTGTTGCTACTCTCCCTAGGTGTAGTCGTCCTGTAAAAATGACTGCAAGAGCACAGCGCAGAATGCTGCATGAGGTAAAGAAGAATCCCAGAGTGTCAGCTAAAGACCTACAGAAATCTCTGGCACATGCTAACATTTTTGTTAACACATCTACAATAAGGAAAACATTAAACAAGAATGGAGTACATGGGAGGACACCACGGAGGAAGCCATTGCTGTCCAAAAAGAATATTGCAGCACGTTTGAAGTTTGCAAAAGAGCACCTGGATGTTCCACAGCACTACTGGCAAAATATACTGTGGACAGATGAAACCAAGATTGAGTTGTTTGGGAAGAACACACAACACTATGTGTGGAGAAAAAAAGGCACAGCACACCAACATCAAAACCTCATCCCCACTGTAAAACATGGCGGAGGGAGCATCATGGTTTGGGGCTGCTTTGCTGCCTCAGGGCCTGGACAGATTGTTGTCATTGATGGGAAAATGAATTCCAGAGTTTATCAAGACATTTTTCAGGAAAACGTACGACCATCTGTCCACCAACTGAAGCTCCGCAGAGGATGGGTGATGCAACAGGACAATGACCCAAAGCATACAAGTAATTCAACAGAACAATGGCTGCAACAGCACAGAATACGCCTTCTGGAGTTGCCCAGTCAGAGTCCTGACCTCAACCCGATTGAAATGCTGTGGCATGACCTTAAGAGAGCGATTCACACCAGACATCCCAAGAATATTGCTACACTGAAACAGTTTTGTGAAGAGGAGTGGTCCAAAATTACTCCAGATCGTTGTGCAGGTCTGATCTGCAACTACAGGAAACGTTTGGTTGAGGTTATTGCTGCCAAAGGAGGGTCAACCAGTTATTAAGTCCAAAGGTTCACATACTTTTTCCTCCCTGCACTGTGAATGTTTACATGTTATGTGCAATTAAACCATGGCAACATCTAATGTTTGTGTAGTATTATGTTCAGCAGACTGTGTTCTTCTATTGTTGTGACTTAGATGACGTTCAGAGCACATTTTATGCCCAATTCATGCAAAACTCCACATAATCCCAAGGGGTTCACATACTTTTTCTTGCAACTGTACCTATACCGGGTGTCTCATTTACCTATACCGGGGGTCTCATTTACCTATACCATGGGTCTCATTTACCTATACCATGGGTCTCATTTACCTATACCAGTGGTCTCATTTACCTATACCGGGGGTTTCATTTACCTATACCGGTGGTCTCATTTACCTATACCGGGGGTCTCATTTACCTATAGCAGTGGTCTCATTTACCTTTACCGGTGGTTTCATTTACCTATGCCAGTGGTCTCATTTACCTATACCGGGGGTCTCATTTACCTATACCGGTGGTCTCATTTACCTATACCGGTGGTTTCATTTACCTATACCGGGGGTCTCTTTTACCTATACCAGTGGTCTCATTTACCTATACCGGTGGTTTCATTTACCTATACCGGGGGTCTCTTTTACCTATACCAGTGGTCTCATTTACCTATACCGGTGGTCTCATTTACCTATACCGGGGGTCTCATTTACCTATACCGGGGGTCTCATTTACCTATACCGGGGGTCTCATTTACCTATACCGGGGGATCTCATTTACCTATACCGGGGGTCTCATTTACCTATACCGGGGGTCTCATTTACCTATACCGGTGGTTTCATTTACCTATACCGGGGGTCTCATTTATCTATACCAGTGGTCTCATTTACCTTTACCGGGAGTCTCATTTACCTATACCGGGGGTCTCATTTACCTATACCGGTGGTCTCATTTACCTATACCGGGGGTCTCATTTACCTATACCGGAGGATCTCATTTACCTATACCGGGGGTCTCTTTTACCTATACCAGTGGTCTCATTTACCTATGCCGGTGGTCTCATTTGCCTATACCATGGGTCTTTAAACTGTCCAAGCAAAGGGCCAGTTTACTGTCCTTCAGGCTTTAGGGGGGCCAGTGTGAGTAGAAAGTGCCCCCATATGAGTGACCCATCATTGGTTTTATTGGGAGGAATAGTGTGCCACCATTGATAACGATGAGATGAACAGCGCCCCAAAGGCCAGGTAAGGGCAAGCAAAGGGCCACATCTTGCCCTCGGGCCGCAGTTTGGAGACCACTGACCTATATCGTACCCTTATCCTTTGTGAGGGTTCCCCATGTTAATGGGGGACCCCACGTATTAAAAGTGCATGGCTTCCACTTTAATTCCTACCAGACGTATCAGCAGGGGTGTATTTACCACAAGAAAAACAAGGCATTTGCCTAGGGTGGCATTTTTTAGGGGGGGCAGCAGTGCCCCCTGGAAGAAGGAACATATGCAGCATGGGGACCAGGTGGGAGAGAGGCTGGGGGCTGTTTGATGGTGTATGCAGGGCCCGACTGTCGTTCCCGGGAATGTTCAGAACTGTGAAGGTGTCTTTTTCTTGTGGGGGGGGGGGGTGGTGTTACTGGCAGGCTCCCTTGGGTGGGGGTGGGGGGGATGGGGCAGGGGTGTTGTCGATTACTGTCAGTTTCTCTATGCGGTTGGGGGGGGGGGTGTTGGTCGGTGTCAGTCTCTCTCTCTGCCGGGGTGGGGGGGCATCCAATTCCTGTATTGCCTGGGGCAGCATAAAACCTAAATACACCACTGCGAATCAGGTCTGGTATGAATCTTAAGGGGGATCCCATGCAAAAGAACAAATTCTATACTAGACCCATTGGGGGAGATTTACTAAAACTGGAACACTCAGAATCTGGTGCAGCTGTTCATGGGAGCCAATCACCTTCTACGCCAAAAGGTCCCCCAGGCACACACCTCCAAAAGGATAGAGCCCCCTTAGATGCCAGGGCCCATGGTCCGAAGGTAAGAGGCTAGCCTGCAGTATCCTCCAAAAGAACCGGTCCCGGTTGGGTCTGTCAGATTAGCCAATCAGCTTCTAACCTCAGCTTGTTCAGGGAAGCTTTGGCAATAAAACCTGGAATCTGATTGGTTCCTGTGCAGAGTTGCAGATTTTGCACTCTCCAGTTTTAGTAAATAACCACCTTTGGGTCTGATATGGATTTCAAGATGGAACCCCATGCAAAAATCAAGGTCACCCTAAAATCTGCGAAATACCGAACGTGATATTCGGTTCCCGCCAAATGGGTCAATATTCAGGCTTTCATCGAATACCAACAGCCAAGGTTCGGTCTGAACATTACAGTAAAATTCCAGTCTATCAAGCCTTAAAAATGCCCCACCCCCCCAACCTATAATAACTAACCTATGTAAAAAAGATGGATATACTTTTTTCTCAGGGAATAGGTGCAGGAACTCCACCCCTTATGAGTCACCCCTTGTCTCCGCCCCCACCCACCTCCAAGTACCGTCTATGAGTGCCACCCCCCGCCCACTGCCCAGTACTGCCCCTTTTAGAAAATACAGAACCAAGTATCATTTTATGGTGCTAAGTAATGTAATGTGTTAATGATAACAAGAAAAGCAGTAAAATTCAGTAGATCCCCTGCAGCCAAGAATAATAGATCCCCAGCACAATAGACCCCCCAGCAACAATGGAGCAAAATACCGCTCCAGTAATTATAGACCCCCAGCAGCAACAACAGGTCTCCAAGCAGCCAGCATCAATAGGCCCTCCAGCAGCCACTAACAATAGACTACTCCCTCAACAAGAGATCCCTCCCAGCAACAACTGACCCCCAGCAACAACGGACCCCCAGCAACAATAGGCCCCCCATGCAAAAGTAGATTCTCATCAGTCACAATAGACCCCCCAGCAACAATGGACCCCCCACAGCTAAATACCACCCCAGTAATTACAGACCCCCCAGCAGCAACAACAGATCTCCAAGCAGCCAGCATCAATAGGCCCTCCAGCAGCCAGCAACAATAGACTATTCCCTCAACAAGAGATCCCTCCCAGCAACAGCTGACCCCCAGCAACAATAGGCCCCCCATGCAAACATAGATTCTCATCAGTCACAATAGACCCCCCCAGTAAAAATGGACCCCCACAGCTAAATACCACCCCAGTAATTACAGACCCCAGCAGCAACAACAGGTCTCCAAGCAGCCAGCATCAATAGGCCCTCCAGCAGCCAGCAACAATAGACCACTCCCTCAACAAGAAATCCCTCCCAGCAACAATTGACTACCCTCTCAACAAGACATTTCTCCAAACAACAACGGACCCCCCAGCAACAAAAGGCCCCCCATGCAAAAATAGATTCTCATCAGTCACAATAGACCCCCCCAGCAACAATGGACCCCCCACAGCTAAATACCACCCCAGTAATTGCAGACCCCCAGCAGCAATAACAGATCTCCAAACAACCAGCATCAATAGGCCCCCCAGCAACCAGCAACAATTGACTATTCCCTCAACAAGAGATCCCTCCCAGCAATAACGGACCCCCCCAACAACAATAGGCCCCCAATGCAAAAATAGATTCTCATCAGGCACAATAGACCCCCAGCAACAATGAACCCCCCACAGCTAAATACCACCCCAGTAATTACAGACCTCAGCAGCAACAACAGGTCTCCAAGCAGCCAGCATCAATAGGCCCTCCAGCAGCCAGCAACAATAGACCACTCCCTCAACAAGAGATCCCTCCCAGCAACAACTGACCCCCAGCAACAACCGACCCCCAGCAACACTAGACCACTCCCTCAACAAGAAATCCCTCCCAGCAACAATAGAGTACTCTCTCAACAAGACATTTCTCCAAACAACAACGGACCCCCCAGCAATAGGCCCCCCATGCAAAAATATATTCTCATTAGTCACAATAGACCCCCCCCCCACAGCAAAATACCACCCCAGTAATTATTGACCCCTAGCAGCAACAACAGATCTCCAAGCAGCATCAATAGGCCCTCCAGCAGCCAGCAACAATAGACTATTCCATCAACAAGAAATCCCTCCCAGCAACAACTGATCCCCAGCAACAATGGACCCCCCAGCAACAAAAGGCCCAACATGCAAAAGCCCGCTCCGGTCCAGTCATGTGATCCAGGTCCCCTGTGTCAGTCAGCGATGGTGGTATCACATAGGTGTGTTTTTATTTTTTTTTTATGTAGAGTAGCAAAACGGTACAGCTTAAAGTGAAATTAAAAAAGTTAAAAAGGTAAACGATGAAAAGTAGCAGAGTTTTCCCCTTATAACAAAACATACAGGAAAAAAAAACAATCATCTTCAACAATTAAACATGAAAGAAACTCTATCAGGTTACAAGAAATGAAAGGTCCTTGCAAGAGAAGAAGTGTCCTACTTACTGGTCCAATGGCCATTAGTTCTTCCCATTAGCAGGCACTGGAAAATCGTGGGCTTCAACAAAATGTCCGCCACCCATTACAATCAATGAGTAGTGTCTATAAGTGCATCTTGAAAAAGTATTCATACCCCTTGAAATTTTCCACATTGTGTCATGTTACAACCAAAAACGTAAATTTATTTTATTGGAATTTGATGTGATAGACCAACACAAAGTGACACATGATTGTGAAGTGGAAGGAATAAATGGTTATATAAATGGTTTTCAAAATTGTTGACAAATAAATACAGGTGTGGCATGCATTTTTTCAGATATTTATTTGTCAAAAATTGACAACATTTTTAAATTTGCTTTAACAAGCATGGATAATGATAAATAATTACCAAAAGGCACACATACACTACATTGCCAAAAATATTGGTCCGTCTGCCTTTCCACACACATGAACTTTAATGGCCTCCCAGTCTTAGCCCATAGGGTTCAATATTGAGTTGGCCCCTCCCTTTCCACGCACATGACCTTTAATGGCCCCTCCCAGTCTTAGTCCGTAGGGTTCACTATTGAGTTGGCCCCGCCCTTTGCAGCTATAACAGCTTCAACTCTTCTGGGAAGGCCGTCCACAAGGTTTAGGAGGGTGTCTATGGGAAGGTTGGACCATTCTTCCAGAAGCACATTTTTCAGGTCAGGCACTGATGTCGGGGGAGGAGGCCTGACTCGCAGTCTCCATTCTAATTCAACCCAAAGGTGATCTATGGGGTTGAGGTCAGGACTCTGTTCAGGCCAGTCAAGTTCCTCCACCCCAAACTGGCTCCTCCACATCTTTATGGATCTTGCTTTGTGCACTGGTGGGCAGTCATGTTGGAACAGGAAGGGACCATCCCCAAACTCTTCCCACAAAGTTGGGAGAATGAAATTGTCCAAAATGTCTTGGTGTGCTGATGCCTTAATAGTTCCCTTCACTGGAACTAGGGGGCCAAGCCCAACCCCTGAAAAACAACCCCACACCATAATCCCTCCTCCACCAAACTTTACACTTGGCACAATGCAGACAGGCAAGTACCGTTCTCCTGGCAACCACCAACCCCAGTCACGTCCATCAGATTGCCAGGCAGAGAAGCGTGATTGGTCACTCCAGAAAACACATCTCCACTGCTCTAGAGTCTAGTGGCGGCGTGCTTTACGCCACGGCATCCGGCGCTTTGCATTGCACTTGGTGATGGAAGGCTTGGATGCAGCTGCTCAGCCATGGAAACCCATTCCATGAAGCTCTCTACGCACTGTTGTTGGGCTCATCTGAAGGCCACACCAAGTTTGGAGGTCTTTAGCTATTGACTCTGCAGACAGTTGGAGACTTCTGCGCACTGTGCGCTTCAGCATGCGCTGACCCCGCCCTGTCATGTGACGTGGCCTACCACTTGGTGGCTGAGTTGCTGTTGTTCCCAGTGGCTTCCACTTTGTTATAATCCCACTAACAGTTGAGCGTGGAATATTTAGTAGCCAGGAAATGTCACAGATGGACTTATTGCACAGGAGGCCACCTATCACGGGACCACGCTTGGAGTCACTGAGCTTCTGAGAGCGACCCATTCTTTCACCAATATTTGTAGAAGCCGTCTCCATGCCTAGGTGATGATTTTATACACCTGTGTCCATGGGGGTGATTGGAACACCTGAATCCCATGATTTGGAGGGCGGGCCCAATACTTTTGGCAATAAAGAGTATGTGATATGACCTATAATCAGAGTAGAGCCACGTGCGCACATTCCCACAAATAGCACTTCACTAACTGGTAACTCTTGACTCTTGCTCTTCAAAGATTAATGGTGTCTATTCATCTATTGTCATGTTTGTTTGTATTGATAGCATAACACTCTTTTTTTTTTTTTTTTAGTTATTTCAGCCTTTGAAATCTTAACAGTGCTGTTACATCTACAGATACGTTTTTGCATAAAGCCAACGTCTATAGAGTTGTGTCTTCTTGAGAAAATACTGCTGAGGTCTTTTGATTTCTCTGTCCATCGGGGCTTTTATATAACTTCCGTTGTGAATCAGAAGTCATTATTCCAGGTTACAAGTAGCTTTTACTGGGCTTTCAATGAAGTGTTAATAAATATGCAACCATGTACGTTCAGCCTGATAATAGGCTTTTTCATAAAGGATGGTTCTTCTCTTCAACAACAACTTTTGCCTTTTCCGATAAAACATTTATTGGGGGGCGGTGTTAATAATAATAATTAAATAATAAAAATTGCACATTTGCCAAAAGCAAGCATGGGAAGCGGTGGATCATTACTCAAAGGAACAGACACAGTGGGGTTTATTTACTAAAGCTGGAGAGTCCAAAATCAGACTCCCTTCTGCATAGAAACCAATCAGCTTCTAACCTCAGCTTGTTCAATGAAGCTTTGGCAATGAAACCTGGAAGCTGATTGGTTTCTATGCAGAAGGGAGTCTGATTTTGGACTCTCCAGCTTTAGTAAATAAACCCCAGTATCTCACGGACGTGAGTCCACCCCTCACATTTTTGTAAATATTTGATTCTCTCTTTTCATGTGACAACACTGAAGAAATGACACTTTGCTACATTGTGACGTAGTCAGTGTACAGCTTGTATAACATGGAAATTTGCTGTCCCCTCAAAATAACTCAACACACCGCCATTAACCACTTGAGCTCCAGAGGATTTACCCCCCTTAATGACCACGCCTCTTTTTGCTACTAATTCAACTGATAATTGCGCGGTCATGCAATGCTGCACCCAAACGAAATTAACGTCCTTTTTTTCACACAAATAGAGCTTTCTTTCGGTGTAATTTAATCACCTGTGCGCTTTTTATTTTTCACGCTATAAACAAAAAAAAGCCAAAAATTTTAAAGAAAAACAATATTTTTTATTTTCAGCTATAAAAAATATATAGTAAACTCAAACTTCGTTATAAATTTAGGCCAAAATGTATTCTGCTCCATGTTTTTGGTAAAGAAAAATCCCAATAAGTGTATATTGATTGCTTTGTGTGAAGTTATAGCGTCTACAAACTATGGTATAGATACTGCAATTTACGCCATTTTTCTGCTATACAGCACTGCACTAGTTTAACGGACAATTGCGCGGTCATGCAATACAGTACATAAATTAAGTTTACATCCTTTTTTTTCCCACAAATTGAGCTTTCTTTCGGTGGTATTTGATCGCCTGTGCGGTTTTTATTTTTTGCGCTATAAAAAAAAGGCTGACAGTTTTGAGGAAAAAAAAACAATATTTTGGACTTTTTGCTATAAAACATGTCCAGTAAAAAAAAATGCAAAAATCAAATTTAGTCATAAATTTCTGCCAAAATGCATTCTGCGACATGTCTTTGCTAAAAAAAAAAACCCAATACATGTAAATTAATTGGTTTATGGGAAAGTTATAGCGTTTACAAATGGCGGGAAAGATACTGGGATTTTTAGGGGTTTTTTTATACTAATAATGGCGGCGATCAGCGAATTATGGCGGCGATCAGCGACTTATGGCGGGACTGCGGCGGACATTCTGACATTGGGGGGTACTGACTTGGGGTCACTGACATCCCCAAAAACACTAATACAGTGATCAGTGCAAAAAAAAACACTGACACTGTACTAATGGCACTGGGGAGGAGGGGGTTAACTTTATTTTGCAGGGAAGGGTTATCTGAATGAGGGGGAGTGTTTTACTAGGGGGCGGGGTGTGTACTGGACGGGACAAGGCTGATCTAGCAAGAGAAACTGTTCTTTCTCGATCAGCTCGTCCTCGAGCTGACAGGGAAGTGACAGACAGCACAGCTACTGCAGCTGTGCTGTCTGTCACTGTTTGCCGCCGATGGGCGGGAAACAGCTGGTAAAGACCGGCTGTGACCCGGCGACTGACATCCGCGGCGCGCCTCCTATCTGTTTACAAAACACGCGTTTTAAAACGTGGTTTTGTCTGCCAGTGCCGCCCTGCCGCCGTATTTCTACAGTGGCAGGGCGGCAAGTGGTTAATGTCTAAACCGCTGGCAACAAAAGTGAGTCCACCCCTAAGTGGCAAGGTCCAAATTGGGCCCAAAGTGTAAATATTTTGTGTGGCCGCCATTATTTTCCAGCACTGCCTTAACCCTCTTGGGCATGGAGTTCACCAGAGCTTCACAGGTTGCCACTGGAGTCCTCTTCCACTCCTCCTTGACGACATCATGGAGCTGGTGGATGTTAGAGACCTTTTGCTCCTCCACCTTCCGTTTGAGGATGCCCCACAAATGCTCAATAGGTTTTAGATCTGGAGACATGCTTGGCCAGTCCATCACCTTTACCCTCAGCTTCTTTAGCAAGCAATGGTCATCTTGGAGGTGTGTTTTGGGTAATTATCATGTTGGAATACTGCCCTGCTGCCCAGTCTCCGAAGGGAGTGGATTATACTCTGCTTCAGTATGTCACAGTACATATTGGCATTCATGGTTCCCTCAATGAACTGTAGCTCCCCACTGCAGGCAGCACTCATGCAGCCCCAGACCATGATACTCCCACCACCATGCTTGACTGTAGGTAAGACACACTTGTCTTTGTTCTCCTCACCTGGTTGCCACCACACACACTTGACACCATCTGAACCACATCAGTTCATCTTGGTCTCATCAGACCACAGGACATGGTTCCAGTAATCCATGTCCTTAGTCTGCTTGTCTTCAGTTTACATGTTTGTGGGCTTTCTTGTGCATCATCTTTAGAAGAGGCTTCCTTATGGGACAACAGTTACACAGACCAATATAATGCAGTGTGTGGCGTATGGTCTGAGCACTCACAGGCTGACCCCAAACCCCTTCAACCTCTGCAGCAATGTTGGCAGCACTCATACGTCTATTTCCCAAAGACAACCTCTGGATATGACGCTGAGCACGTGCACTCAACTTCTTTGGTCAACCATGGCGAGGCCTGTTCTGAGTGGAACCTGTCCTGTTAGACCGCTGTATGGTCTTGGCCACCGTGTTGCAGCTCAGTTTCAGGGTCTTGGAAATCTTCTTATAGCCTAGGCCATCTTTATGTAGAGCAACAATTTTTTTTTCATATCCTCAGAGAGTTCTTTGCCATGAGGTGCCATGTTGAACTTCCAGTGACCAATATGAGAGAGTGAGAGCGATAACACCAAATGTAACCCACCTGCTCCCCATTCGCTCCCCATGTAACCCACCTGCTCCCCATTCAAACAGAAGGTGGAGGAGCGAAAGGTCTCTAACATCCACCAGCTCCATGATGTCGTCAAGGAGGAGTGGAAGAGGACTCCAGTGGCAACCTGTGAAGCTCTGGTGACCTCCATGCCCAAGAGGGTTAAGGCAGTGCTGGAAAATAATGGCGGCCACACAAAATATTTACACTTTGGGCCCAATTTGGACCTCATCACTTAGGGGTGGACTCACTTTTGTTGCAGCGGTTTAGACATTAATGGCGGTGTGTTGGGTTATTTTGAGGGGACAGCAAATTTACATGTTATACAAGCTGTACACTGACTACGTTACATTGTAGCAAAGTGTCATTTCTTCAGTGTTGTCACATGAAAAGAGAGAATCAAATATTTAGAAAAATGTGAGGGGTGGACTCACTGCTGGGAGATACTGTAGGTAAAAGGGTATGTACTCAGAGTTGAGCTGCGTGCGCTCAGGCCTACAAACACCACTTCAGTATCTGGCATCTCATAGAGTTTGTTCTAATAATGATATATTTATCTATAGTAATAATTGTGTCGTAGTGAAAAGATAACACTTCTCTCAGCCTTGAAAACCTTGACAGTGCTGTAAACATCCATGGATACGTTTATGAATAACGCTGACTTCTTTATCATTGTGTCTTATTAGGAGAATATCGGTGGGGGTCTTTTGCTGTCTCTCTTTTTATTGGTCCCTTTTATATCATTTTAGTTGTAAGTCGGGGTAATTATTCGAGGTTAGAAGTAGCTTTTACTGGGCTTTCAATGAAGTATCAATAAATATGCTGCCACTTATCTTACACCTGATAATGGACTTTTTTCATCGTTTCACAGAGAATGGTTCTTCTCTTTCCCACTGACCTCTGCCTTTCTTTTTGTATCAATAAAACCGTTATAGCCAAAAGGCTGCCGTACTAAAGAGCGCACCAGTTTGTCCAATCTGCGATTATTGTTATAGGGTGGCAAATAAGCCTCTCCAGAGGTTAGTAAATGTACACTGCTAAAAAAAAATGAAAGGAAGACTATGAAAACACATCAGATCTCAATGGGGACAAATCTCCTGCTGGATCTCTATACTGACATGGACGGGGTGATGTGTTAGGAACGTAAGAACGCCCCATCGTTTGATGGAAATGAAAATGGTCGACCTAAAGAGGTCTGAATTCAAAGACACCCCGAAAATCAAAGTGAAAAAGTGATGCAGCTGAAATTTCATTGCAGCAACTCAAAATGGTACTCAGTAGTTTGTATGGCCCCCACGTGCTTCTATACATGCCAGACAACGTCGGGGGAGGCTCCTAATGAGACCACGGATGGTGTCCTGGGGTATTTCCTCCCAGATCTGGACCAGGGCATCACTGAGCTCCTGGACAGTCTGAGGTGCAACCTGGCGGTGTCAGATGGACTGAAACATGACATCCCAGAGGTGTTCTATTGGGTTTAGGTCAGGAGAGCGTGGGGGCCATTCAAAGGTATCAATTTCATCACCCTCCAGGAACTGCCTGCATACTCTCACCACATGAGGCTGGGCATTGTCGTGCACCAGGAGGAACCCAGGACCCACTGCACCAGGAGGAACCCAGGACCCACTGCACCAGGAGCAATCCAGGACCCACTGCACCAGGAGGAACCCAGGACCCACTGCACCAGGAGGAACCCAGGACCCACTGCACCAGGAGGAACCCAGGACCCACTGCACCAGGAAGACCCCAGGACCCACTGCACCAGGAGGAACCCAGGACCAACTGCACCAGGAGGAACCCAGGACCCACTGCACCAGGAGGAACCCAGCACCCACTGCACCAGGAGGAACCCAGGACTCACTGCACCAGTGTAGTGTCTGACAATGGGTCCAAGGATTTCATCCTGATACCTAATGGCAGTCAGGGTGCCATTGTCTATCCTGTAAAGGGCTGTGTGTCCCTCCATGGATATGCCTTCCCAGACCATCCCTGACCACCACCAAAACGGTCATGCTGAACGATGTTACAGGCAGCAGAATGTTCTCCACGGCTTCTCCAGACCCTTTCACGTCTGTCACATGTGCTCAGGGGGAACCTTCTCTCATCTGTGAAAAGCACAGGGTGCCAGTGGTGGACCTGCCAATTCTGGTGTACAATGGCAAATGCCAATCGAGCTCTATGGTGCCGGGCAGTAAACACAGGGCCCACTAGAGGGCATTGGGCCCTCAGGCCACCCTCATGAAGTCTGTTTCTGATTGCTTGGTCAGAGACATTCACACCAGTGGCCTGCTGGAGGTCATTTTGTAGGGCTCTGGCAGTGCTCATCCTGGTCCTTCTTGCACAAAGGAGCAGATACTGGTCCTGCTGATGGGTTAAGGACCTTCTACGGCCCTGTCCAGCTCTCCTAGAGGAACTGCTTGTCTCCTGGAATCTCCTCCATGCTCTTGAGAGAAGTTGGAAGACAAAGCAAACCTTCTGGCAATGGCACGTATTGATGTGCCATCCTGCAGGAGTTGCCTGTGTAGCCTCTGTAGGGTCCAGGTATGGCCTCATGCTACCAGTAGTGACACTGACCCGAGCCTAATGCAAAACTAGCGAAAAACAGTCAGAAAAGATGAGTAGGGAAAAAAATGTCAGTGGCCTCCACCTGTAAAACCATTCCTGTTTTGGGAGTCATCTCATTGTTGCCCATCCAGTGCACCTGTTGTTAATTTAATTAACCCCAAAGCAGCTGAAACTGATTAACAACCCACTCTGCTACTTACCTGACCAGATCCATATCCCAGTATTAAAATCCCAATATTAAAAAGTGTTCCTTTAATTTTTTTGAGCAGTGTATTTTCATGTGTAGCAGACCTTAACCACTTCAGTACTGGGCACTTTTACCCCCCTTGCTACCCAGGTCAATTTTCAGCTTTCTTATGGTGGTATTTAATCACCACTATTTGATTTTAAATTTTTTGCTGAACAAAAAAAAGACCGAAAATGTAACAAAAACCTAGTTTTTCTTCATTTCTGAAATAAAATGTAGCAAATAAATAATTGTTCTTCATAAATTTAGTCACACGTGTTTTCTGCTATATTTCTTTGGTGAAAATAACCCAAATCCCAACCCAAAATAACCCAAATCAGTGTATATAATTTAGTCCATGGAGTTCACAATCTATGGTGTATATACGGATGTACTGAGGGCCGATCTCATTTCTAGAGGCCCAAAAATGTCAGAATAGTAAAAATACCCCCCAAATGACCCCTTTTTGGAAAGCAGCCAGTCTGAGGTATTTAGTAAGAGGCATGGCGAGTTTTTTGAAGTTGTAATTTTTTGTCATATTTTTTTAAAAATTGGGAAATTAAAAAAAAATCACATTTTTTTTTTACATACTGTCACTAGTGCAGTACAGCATCATTATATGACTGATGTGGCGGTGATCAGGGACACTGCCTGGTGACAGTACAAAAAAAAATATATTTTTTATTATATTTTACTTAATTTTTTCTTCTTTTTTTATTTTTTTTTTTTAATTTTTACAATTTCTCTGTGACCAGAGCAATATAATGTTACCATAGTAAGATTGTACTACTCTGGGGAAGTGATCGGTATATTTCTTTTACACATTATGATTGCCTATAGCAATGAATTTCAATGAATTTCATTGCTATAAGCAAGTATTTTACTGAATGAAATCGATTCATTCAGGGTTTTTTTTTGTATTTAGCTTTGATTGGCCCAGTCTGTACCATGTGATCACTGACCCCAATCACAGCTAGCAACTCAATTGTATACAATGGATGGCATGAAAGGAAGCCAGCCATTGCTTACAATTGTCATATGAGCTGCTGTGATTGGTCACAGCGGTCACATGGTACCAGCAGTGGGCCGGTACACAATCAGTCGTCGGCTCTGTCCGATGGACATAGCCGGAAACAGAGCGCGCTACAGCGTGGCCCCGCGATCACGGAGGGCGTCGTATGATGTCCACCCAGATAGCCGAAAATCCTGCCCGCCCGTCCTTGTGCTATAGGACAGGCGGGAACGGTTTAACCACTTCAGTACCAGGCACGTTTAACCCCTTGCTGCCCAGGTCAGTTTTCAGCGCTGTCACATTGTGAATGACAATTGAGCGGTCATGCAACACTGTACCCATACTAAATTTTAATCATTATTATTATATATCATTATTATTTATAATTTTACACAACTAGAGTTTTCTTTTGGCGGTATTTAATCACCACTGGGTTTTGAATTTTTTGCTAAATAATCTAAAATAGAGCGAAAATTTTGAAAAATAAAATGCGTTTTTTTTTCGTTTCTGTTATAAATTTTGCAAATAAATAATTGTTTTTAGGCCAAAGTGTTTTCTGCTATATTTCTTTGGTGAAAATAACCCCAAATCCGTGTTTATCATTTAGTCTGTAGGAAATATATAGGGTACAAAAACTATGATATATATCTAAAAATTGATCAATCTTGACGCACTGATGGCCGATATAATTTCTTCAGGCCCCAGGACAGGACAGGACAAATATCCCCCCCACCCCCAAATGACTCCTTTTTGGAAAGTAGACAGTCCAAGGTATTTAGTAAGAGGCATGGTGAGTTTTTTGAAGTTGTAACTTTTTGTCATAAATTTTTGGAAATCGAAAAAAAAAAAACATTTTCACAATTCATTTTTTGGTTTGCATACTGTCACAAATGCGGTACAGCATCAGCACATAACTGGTGTGGTGGTGATCTGGGACACTGACTGCTGACAGTATGAAAACTAAAACGGAAAAAAAAAAAAACTTCCGATAAATGGCAATTGTCAGAGGACGGATCATGCTCTGATGATCAGTGCCCAGCAGTGCCGCTCACCTGTGCCCAGCAGTGCCACCCACCTGTGCCCAGCAGTGCAGCCCACCTGTGCCCAGCAGTGCAGCCCACCTGTGCCCAGCAGTGCCACCCACCTGTGCCCAGCAGTGCCACTCACCTGTGCCCAGCAGTGCCACCAACCTGTGCCCAGCAGTGCCACTCACCTGTGCCCAGCAGTGCCACCCACCTGTGCCCATCAGTGCAGCCCACCTGTGCCCAGCAGTGCAGCCCACCTGTGCCCAGCAGTGCAGCCCACCTGTGCCCAGCAGTGCCACCCACCTGTGCCCAGCAGTGCCACTCACCTGTGCCCAGCAGTGCCACCAACCTGTGCCCAGCAGTGCCACTCACCTGTGCCCAGCAGTGCCACCCACCTGTGCCCATCAGTGCAGCCCACCTGTGCCCAGCAGTGCCACTCACCTGTGCCCAGCAGTGCCACCCACCTGTGCCCATCAGTGCCTAGTAGTGAAAATAATTATACAAATTTCATATGGGTACAGTGTTGCATGACCGCTCAATTATCATTCCAACTGCAACAGCTCTGAAAGCTGAAAACCGACCTGGGCAGGAAGGGGATATAAGTGCCTGGTAGACAAGGGATTAAAGTGTTTTATGCGCCATCCTGAGGAAGTGACCAGGTAGTGCCTCAAAACCCATTGACATTGTTTTATATTATTCTGTGAGCAATAAATATTGAATCAATGAAGAATCCACTTCTCAGCTTCTCCTTCATATTTGGGTGCCTCTACTGACACCAGTTTCTCCCCTGTTGGGGCTCATAAACCTCTTATCTTGAACACTCTGGAATCCTGAGACCAGAGAGTGTAGGATCCAGGGGCGGACTGACAACTCATGGGCCCCCTGGGCAATAGGGGATCATGGGGCCCCTGTGTCTTTGCCCAAACTCAGAAAAGCCTATGAAAAAGGTACCAGGGGCATCTCATGGGGCCCCCTACTGACCCCGGGCCCTCGGGCAGTGCCCTAGTTTCCAAATGGTCAGTCCGCCCCTGGTAGGATCATCCGGATCAACCCACCGAGCATTGAGAGCGACCTTATTCTGCAGAGGGACAGACATATTCTCTGCAGACTTTCACTCCAGGTTGTCTCATCCCCCATTAGGGAGCTTAGCAACCTCACAGATGTGAGTACACCCAGGGGCGGACTGACTATTTGGAAACTCGGGCGCTGCCCGAGGGCCCGGGGTCAGTAGGGGGCCCCATGAGATGCCCCTGGTACCTTTTTCATAGGTTTTTTTGAGTTTGGGCAAGGACACAGGGGCCCCATGATCCCCTATTGCCTCATGAGTTGTCAGTCCACCCCTGAGTACACCATTGCTATTTACCTTTTCATCCTTTATCTCATCCATTTTTCTGTCAAACTACTACACCATAAGGAACTCTGTCTCTTTTTTCCTTTTTTCTCTTTATTTTTGGAGGTACCCCAGATACTGTATGTTCCACCAATGTAAGGGGCCCCAAGACAGCACAAAGAATTCCCGCCACAGAGTAAATGGCCACAAGATCAATGGGAAAGGCCCAGCCGGAGATCTGGGGGGCCCTTCATGGCTTCTTGCACTGGGGCTCCGAAGGTTCTAGTTGCAAAGTGAAGAGAAACCTCGCCAACAAGACACTAACAGAAAAAGTACTGGGGTTGTAACCCTTCCCGACTGTATTCACATGTAAAAGAACAAGTTTTGAGTAAACATGCTTTAACCTGGCTGTAACGGAACCGGAACCCGACTGCACTAGGGTATTTCCGTTAGTCTCCTGCTTCCCCGTCCGAACACAGATCCACGGACACCACCGCTGACCATACAAGACAGCACCAGACTCGAAGTAAAACCAGGAAATAGACTGATTTATTTTAACACAGACACAAAATATAAACATTCAAGGGAAAAACCCACCTACCTGCATATGGACACAGGGTGGGGCAAACCAAATCTAGCAACCAGAGACACATCAGCAGACACCCCCCACCAAGCCAATACACAAACACATACATCCCATAATAGTTTGCTCCCAAGCAAGACACACAATAGAACAATGGGATGCACCACATGGCAGTAAACAATGAGAAACCCCCCCACCCCACCTATACATGTCTACACAATATCAGGACATTCCACCTAGACAATGGTTGGATGAATTATGATCTCACTAAAGAGCAGATGGTCTGGCTCCTTCAATGCACATGTCTAGTTCAGAATCAACAACCAGGAATAGTCTTCATATACCCGTGTTCTTCGCTCCTCACAGGACCTCCTACTCTCTAGCTCCCTGGTCTCCTCCTCCCACGCCCGACTGCAGGACTTCTCCAGGACTTCCCCCATCCTCTGGAACTCTCTACCCCAATCCATCAGACTGTCACCTACCCTCCTCACCTTCAGGCGCACCCTGAAAACCCATCTCTTCAGGGAAGCCTACCCCACCCTCACAGCCACTTCCTCCTGTACCTCTACCCCCTCCCTCCTAGATTGTAAGCTCGAAAGAGCAGGGCCCTCGAACCCCTCATGTATTGTATTGTTACTGTATTGTCTCATGTTCTGTCCCCCACTATAATGTACAGCGCTGAGCAAACCTTTTGGCGCTATATAAACACTGTATAATAATAATAATATAGCTGATAAATATTACTGTCACATCTGAAGTAATTCCAACTGCATTCTCAGCGTCCATTAGTCACCCTGTGCCCCTATGAGACACAGGGTGACTTACACATAAGAGGGATATGGGGAGCTGAGACAGGGGTCTCCCCACCTCTCTAAAGTGAGCTGTGTTCCATGGGCCCCCCACCCAAAGTGACTCCCGTCACACTGGCATATAAAAATCTGACTTTTGTTTTACTTCAATATACCTGTAATAAGAAGAATTAATAACCAGAATTATATAGGCCATTTTACCCTTTGAAATCTTTGGCATTTCATTTTTTGAATGCCACCAGTAGTTATTCTCACTAGGAAGACCAGCGAACCTTCCAAATCAGTGTACCGGAAGTTCTATCAAAGCTTTTCTAAATAGCACTTAGTACTGTAATATTGTATTTGATGGTGTCGACAAAAAGACGTACGGAGGAGGGACAATCTACAGTTTTTTTTTTTTGTTCTTGTGGATGATAATGAATTACTTATGACTTCATGTTGTCACAATCTTTCTTTTCCCTGGTTGAATAGTGTCGTGTTGATCTGCAGAATTCTGACAAGCTGACATTTGTGTCTCCCCGCTACATTTTCACCGAGATCGCCTCTGACGTCCCCCGATGTTTAACTACATCCCTTAAAATATCACAAAAATGATTATCTGCAAAGTTCATAAGAAGTAAAGACTAAAAGAAGATTAAAGAGAGCTCCACAGTTCAAAGTGGCAGCATAAAATAGAACAATGTCGCTTAATTGATATTTTTTTTTTTGTTTTTGAGAGGACATCGTTAAGTCTGTCTGGGAGGTTTTCTCTGCCAGGGAGTTCATTTGTTCTTCTTCACCAAGATATGTCAAAGCGTGAGGGTTGAGCTGTTCGGAGATTAAAAGCTGGACTGCTCAAAGATTTCTTATGTTTTTATGTTTGTCTTGTAGCTCTGAAGAAGGGAGCGATTGTTGAGCTCCTGAAATGCGTTCGATGTTTTGTGTTGTGTACTGCGTCTCTGTGAACAAATATCAATATTAAAAGCTTTTGGACTCTCAGACCCTTTGTTTGGTGCTTTCAGTGAACTTTGTCCATGAGCGCAAATAGTGAGGGCTGGGCTGCTCAGATAAAGACGAGGAAGGGTTGTAACAGCGCAAACACTGCAAAGTCCTGGGAAATGGTAGTATGGGTGATGGTGGTATTAGTGGCTACTGTATGAAGAGCGTAGGATTCCGTGTGGCACTGAGGGCAAGGCTTCCAAATAAGCTGTAGCAACTTCTGTAGATGAGAAAAAGGAGAGAAGCGCCTCTAAGTGCAATAAGTCTTTTAATTCAAGTCTAAATGTAGAAACACTCACATGTGTGAAGTAATCATAAGCATAAAAACCGTGGTTAACAATAGTTAACGGGGGGGGGTGGTAACCCGGGTAAAGAGCCGTCATCTCTCTGCGATGTGGGGAGGTCAGCTCTCGGCTGGAACAGCGTGGTGGCTGGAGGGGGAACAGCGGTGAGGCCAGCCTTCATGCACGTCCTCCCTCAAAGCCGGATGGAACGCACGCAGGAACGTAGCGGCGGCGTGGCCGTGATGACGTCAGATCCCAGGGTGCACTGCGGAGCATGCACTGGCCGTGGAAGGCGGAAGTGCACTCCTTTTTCAAGCAGCTACTTGAAAAAGGAGTGCACTTCCGCCTTCCACGGCCAGTGCATGCTCCGAAACGCGTCGCAGTGCACCCTGGGATCTGACGTCATCACGGCCACGCCGCCGCTACGTTCCAGCGTGCGTTCCATTCGGCTTTGAGGGAGGACGTGCATGAAGGCTGGCCTCACCGCTGTTCCCCCTCCAGCCACCACGCTGTTCCAGCCGAGAGCTGACCTCCCCACATCGCAGAGAGATGACGGCTCTTTATCCGGGTTACCACCCCACCGTTAACTATTGTTAACCACGGTTTTTATGCTTATGATTACTTCACACATGTGAGTGTTTCTACATTTAGACTTGAATTAAAAGACTTATTGCACTTAGAGGCGCTTCTCTCCTTTTTCTCATGCTCAGATAAAGACACTTGGGGGTTTATTTACTAAAGCTGGAGAGTCCAAAATCAGACTCCCTTCTGCATAGAAACCAATCAGCTTCCAGGTTTCATTGCCAAAGCTTCATTGAACAAGCTGAGGTTAGAAGCTGGTTTCTATGCAGAAGGGAGTCTGATTTTGGACTCTCCAGCTTTAGTAAATAAACCCCTTGGTGTGTGCAGAGAGAGAGGGTTGGGGTGCTCATTGAGGGAGGGCTGGGATCCTCAATGAACAGCGGTTGGGCTACTTGGAGAGTGGCTGCTTAGGCATCAATAATGTAGACTGCATATAGAATGAGTATCACGTACCTGGTGATGGAGGCCAATGGAGAGAGGGCTTCCCTTGCGGCTAAGTTCTGGACTCCCCTGAGAGTAGGACAGCGGGAGTCAGGCCCAAAGTTGCACAGGTCACCTGTAGGAGTGCTGGTTGGTGGTCCACTCAGAAGCACAGCTGGTGCACGGAGATAGGTCTGCAGACAGGAGGCGCCTGTGCGTGGTATGCAAGCCCTTCCGGGATTTGGATGTTTACTGGGTAGTTGGTTCAAGCCAAGGTCAGGTACCAGGTGGGAATCAGAGCGGACGTAGTCAGATGGGATAGGCGAGGTCATTCACAGAGGAGCGAGAGAGAGAGAGTATTCGTAAGCCAAGCCGAGGTCAGATCAGGGGTAATTCAGAGTAGATAGGTCAAGGAGCAAGCCGAGTCAGTAACAGGAAATCACAAGTCAGAATCACAGGAAACAGGAACCAGGAACAGGGCACCGGGAGCTAGAGATCATCCAGCAACTAAAGGCCGTCTGGCACCAGACTGAGGCTGATGTGTACTTCTGCGGCCATGTAGAGTACTAGCAGAAATGCTAGATCTTCCAGAACTTCTGCCGTGGACAGGACCCTGACAGTGAGGATTAGGCTGCTAAAATAATGATTCAAGCAATACAGTTGCTTGAATCAGGCAGGGCTGGGCATGGCTGCTATGAAACTGAAGGCTTGGAGAGTGAGTGCTGGACTGCTCAAAGAATGAGAGTAGAGCTGCTTGAAGCATGAGGGCAGAGCTGCTCAGAGACTGGCCTACTTGGAGAGTGAGCGCTGGGCTGCTCAAAGAATGAGGGCTGGACTGTTTGGAGAGTAAGTGTGACATACCTAGTAGGAGGCCTAGATCAGCCTTTTTCAAACAGGGTGCCTAGGCATTCGTGCTGGAAGAAGTTGCTTATGAAGACTTGGCCCTGCAACTACAAGAGAGAAAATGTCCAAATGGCACAGATAGGTTCCAGATGTTGAGTAGCTATCTGGGAAGTGGACACCAGAGGACAATCCAGGGAATTTGCATGCAAGGTCTAAATTGGAACTCTGGAACAATAGCAGGACTGTAGTAATAGGTGGAATCTGCCATTAGCAGACCAGCTAGATAATGCCATGTAGGAAACAGGAGCAGCAACAGAGTGATGAAGATGACCAAGGTCACCGCCAGGCAGGCAGGAAGGTACCAAGTCACAGACAGAAGCAGAGATTGGTACAGGAAAGGATCAATAACAAGCAGACAACTAGGTACAGAACCAAGTGCAAAATCAGAGTCAAAGTCAAATTGGGTAAGCAGAAGGCACAGGGAAGTCCAAAAGGAAGGCCAGGAACAGAAGCTGAGTTACTATAAGCAGACAATCCTCAAGGCATAGGCAGGGGCGGACTGACAATTTGGAAACTCGGGCACTGCCCAAGGGCCTGAGGTCAGTACCCGGGTCCCATGAGATGCCCCTGGTACCTTTCTCATAGGCTTTTTTAGTTTGGGCAAGGACACAGGAGTCCCATGATCCCCTATTGCCCGGGGGCCCCATGAGTTGTCAGTCCGCCCCTGAGCACAGGTCAGGTAACAGAGAAGTAGCTGAAGAACCAGTCAGCAGCGATCAGAAGTTAAGCAGGTCTTCTCATTTCAGGGGTGTAGTCGCAGATAAAAAGGGGATAATCCCCCAGGTTTCTGTGGCACCACAACTAGCACTGAGAGTCCCCATGCACCCAAAGAACTGCAACCATGCTCCTGCTGCCTATTAGGCTCCATGTACACAAGCCTACCCTGCGGCTGCCGGAAAATGCAAATTACAGCAAAACCGCTGTATTTTGCAGCGGTTTTGCCACGTTTTGCATTTTTCCCCTGGCTGGCGGTAAAAATGAACCTGAACGCGATTCTTCTGCATTCAGCAGAGGGAGGTATACCATCACCTAACCACAACAGCTCCTAAACTCTGCTAAAAGCCTATGTGTACATGGACACATAGGCTTTTATGGAGTTGAGTTTAGGAGCTTTGGCAAAAAAAAAATACCAAAAGCTCCTAAACTCGAGTTTAGCAGCTGCTGGTGTACACGAGCCCTTAGACTTCAGAGACCGGCAGGAGAAATTCACAGTGAGGAAGACCCTCTTTAGTTTCTCCTCAGCTTCCATCACATGACATACCTCAAGGAGGACTTCCCACCAACAAAGACAAATCTTGCCCAAGCTCAACTGTTATGTTGGGATAACAGGAGTCCAGTGCTCTGGCTAAAGTGTCCACTTTTGCAGCATAAGTCCATAGATAATAGCCGGCAACTCGATGACTTCTTATGAACGCTCCATTGGTTACATAAATGCAGTTATAATATCCAAAATTTGAATGCATTTTGGCCTACAAAGCCTTCCTCATAGCATGCAAAACTTAAATTAACATCTGTATTCGAGGTGGAGAACTATATTGGGGGGACAGGAATAAGGAATGAGGAAATTGTATTGGACTGTATTGGTGAGGGAAGGTAAATTTGTACTCGGGGGATCTTTACTGGAGGAAGATCTTTACTGGGAGAGGGAGCTCTCTACAGAGGGAGAGGATCTGTAATGGGAGAACCTGTACTTGGGGTGATCTGTACTGGAGGGAAATTTTTACTGAGGGGGGGAATCTGTACTGGGGATCTTGTACTGTAGGGGAAGGTGGATCTGTACTGGCAGGAGGGAATCATTACTAGTGGAAGGGGGAAGATCTGTACTGGTTGGGATTTTGACTATGGCAGGGAGGTATTTTTCTGTTGTACTCTGTCTACTGACCTGTGTGTTATGCACTTTTATTCACTGAAGCACACACAGCACACCACCTAATTATTTTCCCTTGGGTGTCCATGTTTAAACTCACCCCCCCCCCCAAAAAAAAAACAATATATTTTCGGACCTGTTTTATTGGGCATTTGATGCCAACACTGATACCAGGCGCAAAGTGCACGCACAAACACGAACACTCCTGGACACAGGAGTATGCCCAGTGATTGTAAGTGTAGAGCATGCACTGAAGCCTATTGCAGTGGTCCAACAAGATAGTTGGGTTGCTAAGACCATGTAGCTGGTGAGGTGCAAGTCCTCAGATTTGCCCTGAAAGTCTTAAGGGGGGGGGGGAGGCTCATAGTTGGGGGGGGGCTAATAGCCATATGATCAGGTGCTCCTCCTCTCTTTGGGGGAGTACTACCTAATTCTTGGGTGGATCCTGCTTTGGAGAGTCTCCTAAAGAATGGGGTCCTCCTGGTTTTGGCTGGGTGTACCGAAATCGCACTAGAACAATTGGTCTTCCTGGTTAGCTTGACTCTTGCCATAATCCAACACGAGGAATGGTCTAAATTATATATTCGTAATGTATTTCATAATAAACTGGATGCATTGTAGACTTCTATAGCACACAGATGATGGATGATTCCCGTTGACAAAGAAATACGGAGAGGATTCTGTGGACTCCCGCGTATCAACCATTAAGTTGATTTATGTATTTTTACCATTCCTTGTGTTTCAGGACGAGTATAATTAGCATGAGCCACGTACGGTGACTGACTGAGGCAGGTACGGCAGAAGAGGCTCTTCCGATGATTAATTGTATCAGATATATTTATATAATAAACAAAACATATTTATAGATGGGCTCATGTGATGAAGTGCGGTACGTGAGGATCAGTTTGCAGTGTGCGTGTGTCAGGATCGTGCTGGGATAGATTATCCATCACATGGTGACTGTAAAATGTTAGTTGTGGCAGCTGAGACAAATCAAGAGACTCAATACAATATTTAAGCACTCGGTTCTGGCACCAACAAAAGGGACCTACAGGGCACAGTCATCCTTGCCAGTGATTTAAAATGATTACCAAGGACAATTTGCTGCTTAGCGGATTTCAGACCTATGCTACTGCAGAGAACCACCAAATGACAAACTACAGCAGACATCACAAAATGGCGGATGGAGATCCAGAGCCGGACCGAGCCACTGTCCCATCTGGACCCAAGGTCGTGTCATTTATGAGCTTTCCTTCCCCCTGACCTTCATGGTTGTCATTCTCAAGGAAGGCCCTGAGTAAGAAGCAAGAAGACCTGAACGAAGGGCCAGCATGACAGGGGTTAAAGGGGGTTGGGATAGGCAGAGTCCCATTAGCATAAGGGGAGTTAAAAATAGTTAAGGAAGGAGTGAGAGGAGCCACAAAGGGTGGTCTTACAGGGTGTGGTAGGGGGTTTTCAGTCTGAAGGGAGTTTTCACAGGGCAAACTTCCCTCCCGCCCGCCCGCCATTGTTTGATGGATTGTCTTGGTGGTGGTTGTGCCATATTGGTGCTGGGGAACGTCCGGCGGGGTGCAAGGTCCTCATTGGTTACTGTGGGCACAAGAAAGGCACTTTGTAGGAACCCGTCTAAGGTACGGCTTCCTGTTGTTCTGGTGGAGGTATCTGCAGTGGTGTCTCCGAGTTGGTGATGTTGCGGCTGGAGGCCTGGTTAAGCAGGACGCAGGTATTCGTTTTCTTGATGCCTATTGGGACCTTGAAAGAACGTATGTTTATACTGTGTTTTTCTGTTGTTTAAACCGTTATTTATTGATAGTTGTAGTAAAAGGCCATTTTTGGGCCATTAACTCCATTTGTTGTCAGTGTGGTTACTTAGGTTAAGTATGGGGGGTAGGTATTGGTTTAGTGGGACTTACAAGCCATCTTTAGTCCCCTGGTCAAGGCAGCATGGAGAATAGGAGACAGGATTGCAATCCACAGAGTTCGGACACAGCCACAATGCATCTGCATAAGTTACCTTTCCAAATTAACTAGCAGGTAATTAGTTGCTGGTGAGGACACTGGTGCAAGAACGGGATTGTGATATAAAATGAGGGGTCTGTGATGGGAAGAAACTGAGACATTGTGCAAACATACAATTTTGACCTTTGCTGGAAAAAAGTTTTATTGATCGAACCTCCATTAATTTTAATTCAATACCCCTGCACTATAGGCTAAATTCACAAAGCTTTAACACAAGGTTAACCCCTTCCTGCCCTTCCCCAAAGTCCCCAGAGTTGCGTGGAGTAAATCATTTCTCAACATGTCAAGAATTAAAATTGCTTACACTCATGAAATGGAGGAAAACTTCAGTACCCTATATTTTTCATAGGAGACACTTTAAAAGCTGCTACAGGTCTTCAGTTTAGCTTTACTGGGAATAATGGACCTAGAAATATTGATCTCACTGATATGTAATGTAATGTGTTTCCAGCGATCAACATTTTTGTGCGTAGATGTCCCCGATGTGTGCATTCATATTTGTACATGCATGTTTGTGGGGGTGGGCTCAAACATTTTCGAGAGGACTTGGGCAAAACTTAAATTGCGCTTTTTTTCCCAACTAAACTTTTATATCACATAGGGGACAAAAAGTCCTCTGTGTGATGTATTTCTTTGGTGACAGGTCATGTCTGTATCTAGGGGGGGTGCTGGGGATTTTAGTTTTGCCCCCCCCAAAAGTCAGCCCTAAACTGCCACTATCCTGCCCTAACCTGCCACTATACCACCCTAATCTGATACTTTCCCGCCTGAGTTTAACACTAAACTGCCCTAACCTGACACTATACTGTCGACTGACACTATACTGATCTCATTTGTGTGTTGTGTGGAGAGGAGCTCTGCTGCCTGTGCCCTGGCTGTGTGTAGTGCAGAGATGGGAGAAGGAGCTGTGCCCCTGTCCTCTCTCCTGCCAGCAGTAACCCATGTCCTCTGCCCTGCCAGCAGGAGTGTATTTACCACAAGGCAAACAAGACATTTGCCTAGGGTGGCATTTTTCAGAGGGGCAGCACCGCCACTGGAAGAAGGGACACTTGCGTCATGCGGACCAAGTGGGATCCGAGAGAGGCTGCGGTCTGCTTGATGGTGTATGCAGAGCCCGGCTCACGTTCCCGGGGATGTCTGAAGTTGTTAAGGTGAGTGTCTTTCTCTCTCTCGCTGGGGGGGGGGGATGTGTGTTAATGGAAGACTCTCTGGGGGGTGGGCAGGGGTGTTGTTGGTCAATGTCAGACTCTCTCCGCAAGGGAGGGCGTCCAGTTTTTGTGTTGACAAGGGCAGCATAAAACCTAAAAACTACTGCCTGCCAGCATTGACTCCTGTCCTCTGCCCTGCTGACCTCCGATCCTCTGACCCCTGACATTTTTTTTACTGCACCCCCACATCAGACAGACTAGATCCAGCCCTGTGACAGGTTCTCTTTATGAGACATCAGGGGCCTAAAAAACTCCTGATGTCTCAGCTGTCCTCCAATGAAGCCAATGGCTTCTTCCTTGGCCATACTGGCTAGAGAAAGTGACGCCAGGAACTGTAGACATACAGTGCTGTTTAAAAGCATTTGCCCCCTTCCTGATTTTTTATATTTTTTCATAATTGTCACACTTAAATGATTCAGATCATCAAACAAATTTTAATATTACACAAAGATAACCCAAGTAAATACAAAATGCAGTTTTTAAATGACGTTTTCATTTATTAAGGGAAAAAAGCTGTCCAAACTTGCTTGGCCCTATGTGAAAAAGTAATTGCCCCCTAAACCCCCTGCTGCATAACCCAAGTGCGCTTTAGTTTAAGGTCAGGAACTGATGGCAGAACATTCTTCTTCAGGATTCTCTGCTGGAGAGCAGCTCCATCAATGATGGCAAGTTGTCCATGTCCTGAAGCTGCAAAGCAGCCCCAGACCATCACACTACCACCACCATGTGAGACTGTTGAGATGATGTTCTTTTTATGAAAGGCTGTGTGAGTTTAATGCCAGATGTAACAGGACGCATGCCTTCCAAAAAGTTCTCATCAGTCCACAAAATATTTGGCCAAAAGTCTTGGGGATAATCAAGATGTTTTTTGACAAATGTGAGAGGAGCCTTTATGTTCTTTTTGGTCAGCAGTGGCTTTGGCCTTGGAACTCTCCCATGCAGGCCATTTTTGCCATAGATTACCTTCTCAATGCTTTACCGTCATATTTGCCCTCTGTCTTCAGCATTATTTAAATCACCTTTTGGCTAAGATCAAGTGTAGTATCTGTTCTTATCAGTGTCCAGTAGGGGTGCTTCGATGTTTCCTGGCCTTACGGCTGGGATGGCTGGTAAAGTGCCCCTGCTGGTATGATGGGGGTCCTGAGGGATCTTTCCATGGGAACAGGAACCAGTACACCACTGGGTGAGGTGGGGTATGGTAGTAATTTCATGACAGAGGATCCTGAGGGGCCCAGTGCCTCCATATTTGACTGTGCTACCTCATCTGGCCAAGGTCTGGGAAGACAGAGAGCCTGCAGTGCCCCCCCCCCCTCAGGGTGCTGGAGTAGAAATATGGGTTTGGGACCCCATCGTGTGAAACAGCATCAAGATAAAACATGCTTTTTCTGCACAACGACATATGGTCTATGCCCTTGGGCCTCCAAACTGTCTAAAAAAGGGCCAGTTTACTGTCCTTCAGATTTTAGGTGGGTTGGACTGTTACTATTGGGAGTAGAAAAGGTCCTGAAGTCAGTGGGAATAGACAATGTCCCGTCTTTGGTGTCAGTGGGAGGAATAGTGCCCCAATGTTAGAGTCAATGTGAGGGACTGTGCCTCATCATTGATATCAATGGGAGGTCATTTGTGGTGCGCCTTCATTGGTGTCATGAGGTGAATTATGCCCCATTGTTGGTCTTAGTGGATGAAAATAGTGTACCAAAAGCTGGATCAAAGCAAGCAAAGGGATGCAGTTTGGAAACCACTTGTCTAGGCCTTTTGGCTGAGACAGGGACAATCTTTTTTACCAGGCTGAAAGACCTAGCCACATCACCTGCACTGGCTCTTTTTTATTTTTGCAGGGCGTGGGTCCTTGGGCCTACCCTGAAGTCTAGGGGGAGGATGTGAGGTCATTAGGTTCTTTCCTCCCCTGCTTTGGGGGATTCTTTCTTTGGGAGAACCTACCACCTAGTACTCGTTGGTTGACTTCACTTGACCATGAGGAGTGGAGTCTTCCTGGCCTTTTGGCTAGGTGGACCTGATTGTGCTGTAATCCTTCAAGAGTCTTGTTCCCTGGGGAGTAAGGGAAGGGTCCTTGCTCTTTAAGAGGGGACTTTAAGATACATTCTAAGTGCACTTTGTTGTTCACTTTTGGTGTTTAGTTTTTGCCCACCACAGTACAGGCTTGTAGAGGAATCAAAACAAAAAAAATAATTTAAATCACTAACATAGAATAGGCATGAAATCAGGTGAAATCCAAATCTGCAAAGATGTTCTGGCTCACTGAAAGGGATTAATTATTTCCTGAAGGCGAGGTCACCAAGAGCAGCCTCTAAATTTCTCTAAGCTTAAGTTACCATTAATAGTTCACTCTTTGGTTTTATGTATATCAAGTCAACACAGCACAGGACAAACAACTGTTACTTCTTCTGAGGTGTCGGAAACTTCGCAGGTTGCCAAGATTCTGCTTTCATCCCCTGCAACTAGTCAAATATCATTGCAGTGATAAAAAAGAATTAAAATAAAAATATCTTTGGTCTCTGGAAGGGTAAAATGGTCTACAAGCATTTCGACAAGCCTTTGACAACTGCTACTTCGCCATGTACAGATTTCCTAATATATTTTTGCTTCCAGTTTTATTACTCCCCGAGGCAAGAGATTTAGTTCAAAGACACAGCAAACTTTTTTCTACTCTATACTGGCTTTCATTTTGTCTGAAGTATTCGTAACAGACTGCATGGGATGAGAAAAAAATATATATATCACACCCTCTCAGAACTCGAACTGATAAAAAGTACATTTCAGAAGCAGAAATATTAAATGTAAGGCAGAAAAGGAAATATATCATAATGACGTAATATTTTTATGGCAGCCTTGGTCAAAGGTAGATGTTCAGTTCTTGATCCTAACCCAATGGTCTGGCCATATTGGAAGGTATATATCTGATGAAGAGCAACCAAGGTCCATGATCCTAACTCAATGGTCTTGTCATATTTGAAGGTATACAGTATCTTATTAAAAAAAAACAATTAAATGATCCTAATCCATCCAACTGGCCATATTAGAGCATATGCATCTTTCGAAAAGCCATCAGGGTCCTTGATCATAATCAAATGATCTGGCCATATTAGAAGGTATATGTTCTATCTTAAAAAAGCGGTCAAGGTCCATGATCCTAACCTAGTGGTCTGGCCATATTGGAAGGTATATATTTTATGAAGAGCAATCAAGGTCCTTGATCCTAGCCCAATGGTCTGACCATTCTGGACAGTAAACATTTTATGAAGAGCAATCAAGATTCTTTATCCTAACCCAATGATTTGTCCATTTTGGAATACATATGTTTTTGAAGAGCAATCAAGAACCTGGATGCTAACCCAATGGTATGGTCATATTAGAAGGTATATATCTTAAAAAGTGTCAAGGTCCATGATACTAACCCATCCAACAGGCCGTATTGGAAGGTATGTATCTTACAAAGAGCTGTCTGAGTCCTTCATAATAACCCAACTGTTGGGCCGTATTACAATGTATATTTCTTATCAAAAAGCAATCAAGGCTCATGATCCTTACACAATGGTCTGGCCATATTGAAAGGTATATACATTACTGTATATTATCTAAATCCGTCATGATCATGTCCAGTGGTCAGTTATGTTGGAGGTGTAGTGTTCTATGTATAGCGTATAATAGAATTGTATTATGATCATGTCCAGTGGTCGGTCATTTTGGGGGTGCAGTATTCTATGTATAGAGTGTAATAGCATTGTATTATCATGGTGTCCAGTGGTCGTTCATGTTAGAGGTGTAGTGTTCTATGTATAGCATATAATAGAATTGTATTATGATGGTGTCCAGTGATCGTTCATGTTGGGTGTGTAGTGTTCCATGTATAAAGTGTAATAGGTTGATATTATGATCATGTGCAGTGGACGGTCATGTTGGAGGAATAGTGTTCTATGTATAAAGTGTAATAGAATTGTATTATGGTCATGTCCAGTGGTCGGCCATGTTGGGGGTGAGGTGTTCTATGTATAGAGTGTAATAGGATGATATTATTATGCTGTCCAGTGGTCGGCCATGTTTCATGTTGGGGGTGTAGAGTTCTATGTATAGAGCGTAATAGGATGATATTATGATCGTGTCCAGTGGTTGGCCATATTGGAGGTGTAGTGTTTTATATAAAGTGTATTAGAAATGTATTATGATCATGTCCAGTGGTCGGCCATGTTGGGGGTGTAGTGTTCTATGTATAGAGTGTATTAGGATGATATTATGATGGTGTCCAGTGGTCGGCCATGTTGGGGGTGTAGTGTTCTATGTATAGAGTGTAAGAGAATGATATTATGGTTTTGTCCAGTGGTCAGCCATGTTGGGGTGTAGTGATCTACGTATAGAGTGTAATAGGATGATATTATGATGATGTTAAGTGATCGGCCATGTTGGGGGTGTGGTGTTCTATGTATAGAGTGTAATAGGATGATATTATTATGGTGTCCAGTGGTCGGCCATGTTCCATGATGGGGGTGTAGAGTTCTATGTATAGAGCGTAATAGGATGATATTATGATCATGTCCAGTGGTTGGCCATATTGGAGGTGTAGTGTTTTATATAAAGTGTATTAGAAATGTATTATGATCATGTCCAGTGGTCGGCAATGCTGGTGGTGTAGTGTTCTATGTATAGAGTGTAATAGAATGATATTATGGTGGTGTCCAGTGGTTGGCCATGTTGGGGTGTAGTGTTCTATGTATAGAGTGTAATAGGATGATAGTATGATGGTGTCCAGTGGTCGGCCATGTTGGGGGTGTAGTGTTCTATGTATAGAGTGTAATAGGATGATATTATGGTGGTGTCCAGTGGTTGGCCATGTTGGGGTGTAGTGTTCTATGTATAAAGTGTAATAGGATGATATTATGGTGGTGTCCAGTGGTCGGTCATGTTGGGGGTGTAGTGTTCTATATATAGAGTGTAATAGGATGATATTATGATGGTGTCTAGTGGTCGGTCATGTTGGGGGTGTAGTGTTCTATATATAGAGTGTAATAGGATGATATTATGGTGGTGTCCAGTGGAGGGTCATGTTGGGGTGTAGTGTTCTATGTATAGAGTGTAATAGGATGATATTATAATGGTGTCCAGTGGTTGGACATGTTGGGGGTGTAGTGTTCTATGTATAGAGTGTAATAGGATGGTATTATGGTGGTGTCCACTGGTCAGTCATGTTGGCGGTGTAGTTTTCCATGTATGGAGCGTAATAGGATGATACTATGATGGTGTCCAGTGGTCGGCCATGTTGAGGGTGTAATGTTCTATGTATAGAGTGTAATAGGATGATATTATGATGGTGTCCAGTGGTCGGCCATGTTGGGGGTGTAGTGTTCTATGTATAGAGTGTAATAGGATGGTATTATGATGGTGTCCAGTGGTCGGCCATGTTGGGGGTATAGTGTCCCATGTAGTAGAACTGTTTTGTGATCAAGTTGTTGGGTCATGTGGAAGGTGGTGATCTATATTTCGTATAAATGTATTCTATCAGGACCATGTCCATGTCAGTACGGAGATGCAGTGTATTAGACAAGCACAGGATACACACATTGTTATCACTTCCATTTATGTTTTATCAGATCTAAATGAAGCCCCTAACTAGAAGAGAACATATTAGTTAAATTGATGAGCGCTCTCTGCATACCGCATGCAAAGTTCAAAGCAATTTCTTTGTAGGATTACCTCCACAACATAATAATCAGGGAGAACCTCAGCTGGATTGCTCGGCGTCGTTGACCCCTCCAGATGATACATAGACTCCGGATAAGTGAAGTGTGAGATGTAAATTCCAGAAACAATGTTACCTTCAAGGTCACCTTGGTGCAAGTCATTAATACAGATGCATCCTGTTCATTTCAGGAGGAGTAACCTATCCACACTTCTGTCCTGGATGGATGAAAGGAAATATGACTTCATGAAGGCAATCAGAGCAAAGTGACTGATACGATGTTTACATGCGGAGTGATGCTGGAGATTTACAAAGCCGGGCGTTCCCCCACCCACCCCGCTGTCCCTGTGAGCTGTTCCTTGTTTTATAGGCACTTTACATATGGCATTTAAAAGTGATTGTTGGGAATGTAACCCCTTGCCTACCGGACACAGCTGATCACATGGTAAAAGGCCGCTGTGATTGTTTTGTTTTTATTTGGAAGGGTGCATGTAATCAGCACAGGGCCAATCAGCGCTGTCCAGACAGACGTCAGGGGTTCTGCATCCTCCTACAGCAAAATGAAAACTCCTCCTAAAAGCTTTAACCAGTGCTCTGCTGGACACTGATAGAAGTCACAAGACTGCTCTATACTGCTGATGAGAAAATGTATTAAGCAGTTTATAATTACTAAAACATTTGCATTTCCATGTTGTGTGCACTGTGTGAGACCAGATATAGTGAATGCAGGGTCCGGGGAGAGCGAATATAGTGAATGCAGGGTCCGGGGAGAGCGAATATAGTGAATGCGGGGTCCGGGGGAGAGCGGATATAATGAATGCAGGGTCCGGGGAGACCGGATATAGTGAATGCAGGGTCCGGGGAGAGCGGATATAGTGAATGCGGGGTCCGGGGAGACCAGATATAGTGAATGCGGGGTCCGGGGAGACCAGATATAGTGAATGCAGGGTCCGGGGAGAGCGAATATAGTGAATGCAGGGTCCGGGGAGAGCGAATATAGTGAATGCAGGGTCCGGGGGAGAGCGGATATAATGAATGCAGGGTCCGGGGAGACCAGATATAGTGAATGCAGGGTCCGGGAGACCAGATATAGGGAATGCAGGGTCCGGGAGAGCGGATATAGGGAATGCAGGGTCCAGTGAGAGCGGGTATTGTGAATGCGGGGTCTGGGGAGAGCAGATATAGTAAATGCCGGGTCCTGAGATAGCGGATATAGTGAATGTGGGGTTTAGGGCAGGGGCAGACTGACAACTCATGGGGCCCCCGGGCAATAGGGGATCATGGGGCCCCAGTGTCCTTGCACAAACTCAAAAAAGCCTATGAAGAAAAGGTACCAGGGGCATCTCATGTGGCTGCCTACTGACCCCGGGCCCTCGGGCAGTGCCTGAGTTTTCAAATGGTCAGTCTGCCCCTGGCTAGTACATCTCACACTTCCCTCCCCCAGACTGACAATGCTGCTGTCAAAACATGGAGGCCCCTGTGCTCCTCCATCCAGAGTGGGGGGTGCAATAATACAGGAGGTGTGTTACTGGCCAAATCAACAAGTGAAAGCACAGGGGGAAAAGACTGAAAAAAGAAAATGAATGCAGCCACTACATCTAATGATTGGTAAGCTGAAAAAACAGGGGTCTTCAGAAAGTTTCAACACTTTTTTTATGTATATATGTATATATATATATATATATATATATATATATATATATATACAGTTGTGTTCAAAATAATAGCAGTCAGACATCACTAACCGGATCAATCACTGTTTTTGGTGGAAATGATATTTCTACATGGCAAATAATTTCCTATCAGGTGTAGTAGAGTAATAGAAATCCAACAGACCCAACAGTCATGACATGCATGCTGCTGATTCTGTGTCATTGAATCACTCATTGAAAGGGGCGTGTTCAAAATAATAGCCGTGTGGAGTTCTATTAGTGAGGTCATTCATTCTTTGAAAAACAGGTGGCAATTATTGCCCTTATTTAAGGAAGGAAGGCAGCAAATGTTGTACATGCTGGTTACAGTGCATTTCTCTCTGAAAATCTGAAGAAAATGGGTCTTTCCAGACATTGTTCAGAAGAACAGCGTACCTTGATTAAAAAGTTGATTGAAGAGGGGAAAACATATAAAGAAGTGCAGAAAATGATCGGCTGCTCAGCTAAAATGATGGCAAATGCTTTAAATCGGCAACCAAAACCTGAAAGACGTTGAAGAAAGCGAAAAACTACCATTGGAATGGATAGAAGAATAGCCAAAATGGCGCGGACTCAGCCAACAATCAGCTCCAGGAAGATGAAAGAAGGTGTGACGTTCCCTGTGAGGACTGTTACAATTAGAAGACCCCTATGTGAAGCCAAGCTATCTGCAAGAAGTCCCCGCAAAGTCCCACTGTTGGGAAAAAGACGTGCTGAAGAGGTTACAATCTGCCAAAGAGCACATTGACTGGCCTAAAGAGAAATGGCGCAATATTTTGTGGACTGATGAAAGTAAGATTGTTCTTTTTGGGTCTAGTGGGCGGAGACAGTTTGTCAGACGACCCCCAAACACTGAATTCAAGCCACAGTACTCTGTGAAGACAGTGAAGCATGGTGGTGCAAGCATCATGATATGGGGATGTTTCTCATACTATGGTGTTGGGCCTATTTATCGCATACCAGGGATCATGGATCAGTGTGAATACATCAGAATACTTGAAGAGGTCATGCTGCCTTATGCTGAAGAGGAAATGCCCTTGAAATGGGTGTTCCAACAAGACAACGACCCCAAACACACCAGTAAACGTGCAACATCTTGGTTCCAGACCAACAAGATTGACGTTATGGAGTGGCCAGCCCAATCCCCGGATCTTCATCCAATAGAAAACTTGTGGGGTGACACCAAAAATGCCGTTTCTGAGGCAAAACCAAGAAATAGAGAACTGTGGAATGTGGTCCAATCATCCTGGGCTGGAATACCTGATCACAGGGGCCAGAAGTTGGGTGACTCCATGCAACACAGATGTACAGCAGTTCTCAGAAACAGTGCGACTACAACCAAATATTCATGAAGTCATTCAAAGGAAAGCAAAATCTTCAAACATTTCTCAGTTTATATAGTGAATGTTTGAGTTTGTAAAGAAGAATACAAACACTGCGATTTTTTTGAACCGTCTAATATTCACTTTTCTTCCATTTTTTTAGAGGAACAACACAAATTTGATGTATTTTTCTTCCTGTTTTGATTTGGAATAGAATGTGTCGTGTTCCCAATGCATTTGTGTGGATGGAAATAAAAGCTATTAGAAGGATTTTGAGCTTTGTTCTCTTTTTTCAACACACTGCTATTATTTTGAACACAACTGTATATATATAATAGAATTTAAAGATGTTTGGAAACTTTTTGAAGACCCCTCGTACATTAGGTTTTTGGCTTTGGGTTAAAGAGAAGTTCTGCTTTTTTTGGGGGGGGGACAGGTGATTGGTTTTGACAGGTACCCACTCCCACTTCCGCCCAGAACAGAAGTTCTCCCCCCCCCCTATTCCTTCTGCTTGCAGCCTAGGGACACATAACAGGTCCTAGGAGGTTGTGGGACCATTTGCAGGGTACACGCAGCTTGCTCATGCACAGTGGGGAGCTGCTGGCTGTGACATCACAGCCGGCTTCCCACAGTTATTGTGGTGGACCTGAAGACCAGCGAAGAACTGGCCCAGGTGAGGACAGTGATAGATCCCTGGACAGGTAAATAGCTGTTGACCTTTAATTTTGTTTTTGGGGGGGGGCAGTACTGAAGAACCTATTTAATATTGCTTTAATACTTAACTGAATGCAAAACATTTAGCTAAAATGCTAAATTTTCCAGAGATCTCATAATGTTTAAAATAAATTTCAGCAAAGCAAAAAATTTTTCTTGTCCCTGACACCTACACTCACCTGCCACTTTTTTAGGTCCACCTGTTCAATGGCTTGGTAACACGAATTGCTAACTAGCCAATCACATGGCAGCAACTCAATGCATTTAGGCATCTAGATGTGGTGAAGACAACTTGCTGAAGTTCAAACCGAGCATCAGAATGGAGAAGAAATGGGATTTAGGTGACTTTGAATGTGGCATGGTTGTTGGCGCCAGACGGGCTGGTCTGAGTATTTAAAAAACTGCTGATCTACTTTGATTTTCACGCACAACCATCTCTAGGGATTACAGAGAAGGGTCCGAAAAAGAGAAAATATCCAGTGAGCGGCAGTTGTGTGGAGGAAAATGCCTTGTTGATGTCAGAGGAGAATGGACAGACTGGTTGGAGATGATAGAAAGGCAACAGTAATCCCAATCATCACTTGTTACAACCAAGGTAGCAGAATACTGAAGCACAACACGCTAACCCTTGAAGCAGATGGGCTACAGCAGCTCAAGACCACACCGGGTGCCTCTCCTATCAGCTAAGAACAGGAAACGGAGGCTACAATTCGCACAGGCTCACCAAAAATTGGACAACAGAAGATTGGAAAAGAATTGGCTGGTCTGATGAGTCTGGCTTTCCCTAGAGATGGTTGTGCATGAAAATCCCAGTAGATCAGCAGTTTTTGAAATACTCAGACCAGCCCGTCTGGCACCAACAACCATGCCATGTTCAAAGTCAGATAAATCCACTTTCTTTCCCATTCTGATGCTCGGCTTGAACTTCAGCAAGTCATCTTCACCACATCTACATGCCTAAATGCATTGAGTGGCTGCTATGTGATTGGCTGATCAGCAATTTGTGTTACCAAGCCATTGAACAGGTGTACCTGATGAGTGTACAATGTATTCCAATGAAGGTTTTCTAATCGATACAAATGCTGTACAGAAAGTAATGCAAATGTGGGCATTGCTTTTTATTAACTTATATAGGTTGTTGAAATTTCCCATGTTGGAAGAGAAACACGTCCTCTAGAGCAGGCATCAATAAATGGCAAACCAGGGTCCGGATGCGGACTGAGTCACTATCCCATCCGGACCCATGCGGACCCGCTATTTAGAAGCCTTTTCTTCCCCCAGCTATCTTGCGGTCATCCTCACAGAGATGACAATGAAAGACAGGACAGTTCTGGAAGGAGGGCGGGAGCTGCCAAGCAGGTTACCAAGCAGGTGATTGGTTGCTAGGATGAAGGGCAGTCTTATCAATCAATCACTGTCTGCCAATCACTGTCTGTAAGGTAGGAGTGTGTGTGTGGGAGGGGAGCAAAGTAAAAGGGGTTAAGGACATTAGTGTGAAGGGGGGCTGCTGTAAAAAGGAGGTGAGGACTGAATGTGGGGGGACTGAGGACTGAATGTGGGGTGACTGAGGACTGAATGTGGGGGGCTGAGAACAGTAATGTTGGGGGACTGAGGATAGTAGTGTAGGGGGGGGACATTAAAATTAAAGTGTAGGAGCTGAGAATGAATGTGGGGGAGGGGGTGAGGACTGCGATGTTGGGGGCTGAGGACATTAAAGTGGGGGGGCTAAGAACTGTAATGTGGGGCTGAAGACAGTAATGTGGGGGGACTGAGGACTGAATGTGGGGGGCTTAGAACAGTAATGTTGGGGGATTGAGGATAGTAGTTGGGGGGGGGACATTAGAAATTAAAGTGGAGGAGCTGAGAAATGAAATGTGGGGGGGCTGAGGACTGTGATGTTGGGGGATGAAGACCATAAAATGGGGGGGGGGTGTCTAAGAACTGTAATATGGGGCTGAAGACAGTAATGTGGGGGGACTGAGAATTGAATGTGGGGGGCTTAGAACAGTAATGTTGGGGGACTGAGGATAGTAGTGTGGGGGGGGCATTAAAATTAAAGTGGAGGAGCTGAGAAATGAAATGTGTGGGGGCTGAGGACTGCAATGTTGGGGGATGAGGACATTAAAATGGGGGGGCCTAAGAACTGTAATGTGGGGCTGAAGACAGTAATGTGGGGGGACTGAGGACTGAATGTGGGGGGCTTAGAACAGTAATGTTGGGGGATGTAGGATAATAGTTAGGGGGCATTAAAATTAAAGTGGAGGAGCTGAGAAATGAAATGTGGGGGGGGGGCTGAGGACTGCAATGTTGGGGGATGAGGACATTAAAATGGGGGGGGCCTAAGAACTGTAAAGTGGGGCTGAAGACAGTAATGTGGGGGGACTGAGGACTGAATGTGGGGGGCTTAGAACTGTAATGTTGGGGGAGTGAGGATAGTAGTGTGGGGGGGCATTAAAATTAAAGTGGAGGAGCTGAGAAATGAAATGTGTGGGGGGCTGAGGACTGCGATGTTGGGGGCTGAGGACATTAAAGTGGAAGGGGGGGCTGACAACTGTAATGTGGGGGGTTGAGGACAGTAATGTGGGGGGGTCTGAGGACAGAAATGTGGGGGGTCTGAGGACAATAATGTGGGGGGGATGATGTAAAAAGGGGTGGAGTGCTCTGCAGTGAAGGGGGCAGAGAACAGTACTGTTGGGGGGGGGGTTTGATGTCAAGGAAGTGTGAGAACACTACTGTGAAAGGGGTGGAGGGGGGTGATGGAAAGGGGGAGCTGAGGACACTCATCAAGAGGGGATCTTGCTGTGAATGAGGAGGGGACTGTGATGTGCAGTGGGGATTGAGGACACTGATGTAGGGACAGGCTTAGATCTGTACATGTGCATTTGGTGCTCACGTCATGGGTAGGTCCGCCCATTCATTTTAATGAGCTGCACCACCCGTGAGAAACACAAAGTCCCCAACTCTCTTTTTCAAAATTGAACCGCAGCAACACACGGTTCGGTGCACACGAAAATGCACCACAGGGGCCTACAGGAGATTCGGACCTCTGATGGATGAAACGTTTACTGCTCTGACCTCAGTGAATTTTAATTCAATACCCCTGATATAGAGCAGTGATTCCCAACCTTTCTCCAGTCAAGGCACCCTTTAACCAATTCAATACCGGGCAATTTTTCCCCTTCCTGCCCAGGCCAGTTTTCAGGTTTCAGCGCTCTCACACTTTGAATGACAATTGCGCGGTCATACAACATTGTACCCAAACTAAAATTTTATCATTTTCTTCACACAACTAGAGCTTTCTTTTGGTGGTATTTAATCACCGCTGGGGTTTTTATTTTTTGCTAAATTAACGGAAAAAAACAAAACTTTTGAAAAAAACACACGTTTTTCTTTGTTTCTGTTGTAAAAGTTTGCAAATAAATTATTGTTCTTCATAAATTTAGGCCGAGTTGTATTCTGCTACATGTCTTTGGTGAAAATAACCCAAATTAGGATGTATTATTTAGTTTGCAGGAAAGTTATAGAGTTCACAAACTATGGGATAGATCTGAATATTGATCAATCCTGAAGTACTGACAGCCAATCTAATTTCTTGAGGTCCAAGAATGTCAGAACAGTACAGATATCCCCCAAATGTCAGGACAGTACAGATATCCCCCAAATGTCAGGACAGGACAGATATCCCCCAAATGTCAGAACAGTACAGATATCCCCCCAAATGTCAGGACAGTACAGATATCCCCCAAATGTCAGGACAGTACAGATATCCCCCAAATGTCAGAACAGTACAGATATCCCCCCAAATGTCAGAACAGTACAGATATCCCCCAAATGTCAGGACAGTACAGATATCCCCCAAAATGTCAGGACAGTACAGATATCCCCCAAATGTCAGAACAGTACAGATATCCCCCCAAATGTCAGAACAGTACAGATATCCCCCCAAATGTCAGGACAGGACAGATATCCCCCAAATGTCAGGACAATACAGATATCCCCCAAATGTCAGGACAGTACAGATATCCCCCAAATGTCAGGACAGGACAGATATCCCCCAAATGTCAGGACAATACAGATATCCCCCAAATGTCAGAACAGTACAGATATCCCCCAAATGACCCCTTTTTGCAGAGTAGACAGTCCGACGTACTTCATAAGAGGCATGGCGAGTTTTTTGAAGTTGTATTTTTTTTGTCATAATTTTTCGGAAAATGAAAAAATGTAAAAAATTAGTTTGACTATTTTTTTTTTTTACATACTGTCACCAGTGCAGTACAGCGTCATCATATAACTGACATGGCGGTGATCAGGGACACTGACTGGTGACAGTATGAAAAAAAAAATTTTATTAGTTTTTATTACATTTTTTTTCCATACTTCACTATGACCAAAGTAGTACAATGTTACCATGGTAACATTGTACTACTTTGGGGAAGTGATCAGTATTTTTTTTTTTTGTTATTACTTTAATGTTATTACTTTACTTCCCCAAAGTAGTACAATGTTAAGAATTACTTTGCTATAAGCAAGCATTTACCTGAATGACATCGATTCATTCAGGGGTTTTTTTTTTTTTGTGCTTAGCTGTGATTTGGCCACAGCTAATCACATGACATGTGCATGTGACCTGCTGTGACCATTCACAGCTAGGCACTAGTATACAATGAATGGCATGAATGAAGCCATCCATTGTATACAACTGTCATGTGACCTGCTGTGATTGGTCACAGCAGGTCACATGGTACCGGCAACGGGGGCCGATACTCAGATCTGTCATCGGCCGTGTCCGAGGTACACGGCCGGTGACAGATTGCGCCGCTGTGCCGCTCTGCAGGAGCGCAATCTGCGCATGTGCGGGAGGACGCTATATGGCGTCCACCCGGAACGCTGATGACATTTGCCGGCCGCCATTCGGCCATAGGGAGGGCGGCAAATGGTTAAAATGATGGACAATCTTGAGGCACTCCATTCTTAAATGTAAAATACTAACCTAATAGTTTTACATATTTCAGCAGCCTCTATGCACATAAGACCCCCAACATTAGAGGAGACTTATTTCAAAGCAAATATATATTTTTTGCACTGGTATAGAATAGTATTCCAGAAATTCTTCATCCTCATTTTCTCTTCCTCATGAAGCTAGTGTGACTCCAATACTGACAGAGAAGGGTGGGGGGTCAACCAAGCATGTTATGCAGATGCCTGATGTCTTCCTTATCAACCAACGATGTCAATGGTTGTTAAGAAACCTGTGGCTTTGTCTAACAAAAGTGGTAAAATGGAAATGAGCGAGCGCCAATACAAATTAGCAGCTGATACACCAAAGGCAACCAAAAAACCTTGCAACATATGATCCAATAAAAGGCGCAGCGCTTAAAACATAAAACATATAAAACTGATCCGATTGTCCAAATACGTGACAAATTAGTCATGCATATATATTTGAGGAGGAGCCATACGCGGTGACGTCACTCTGCCGCCGAGACCACAAGGAGGTCCGGCGGCCATCTTTCGTACATGGCATCCTTCTTTTTGGCTCCTTGTGAGCTAACACCTTCCTAGAGCCTGGAGGGCACTAGCTGTGTGACAGAGTACCAGGGAGGAAGGAGATCCTTTGGACCTGACCAGGCTGACCATCTCTTAAAGGGAACCTCTGGCTGTATTTTATATACCATGCGCTTCATGATCTTTCTTCTGGTGAGTGTGTATTTTTAACATCTCTGACACATAACCTGGGCGGTTGTGAAGCACAGATCGCCTACCTGAAGATACCTTTGATCACAATAAGCACGTTTGATCTATTATTTGGACTATTCAAATATTTTGCACTTTGATTAGTGGTTTAAGAGATATATTTATCACGTGCATAGCACTTTTTTACATATATATGCATGACTAATTTGTCACGTATTTGGACAATCGGATCAGTTTGATATGTTTTATGTTTTAAGCGCTGCACCTTTTATTGGATTATTTGTCTAACAAAAACCCAGGCTTGATTCACCCACTGCCTTGTACACAATTTTTGGTCAATTTGGAGCAAATTTTAGATATTTTGCCAAGGCACCCCTGAAGAACCCAGAAAGTACCCCAGGGTCCTAGACACCCTGGCTGAAAAAGGCTGCACTAGAGTAATTCATCTTTTTCATTGCAGATTATGAATGGATTCCAAGCAGAAGCAATGTGCTTGATGATGGAGGGGTGCAGGCTTTTCGTCATCCACCATCCACAGAAAGCTACAAAACGTTTATGGAGATGATACCATTGGCAAGAATCACCAATGGCAATAAATGGCTCTTGCCAATGGTGTCATCTCTATAAACATTCTGTAGTCTTCTCTGGATGTGGGACACAGGGCCGTGGATAAGGGGGTACCACCAGTCCTCCTGTACAGTGCCCAAGCCAGCAGGGGAGCCCAGGCCGCTGGGTGAATCAAATGTGTGCAGGGAGGGTGATCGGCATGGCAGGGTGGGGGGCAATTACTGGATCCAATTCCCTGTATGGATCTCTCTGCAGCAGCTGAAAGCTGGCTTCTTCTCCTCTCCCTCCCGCTGGCTTTTATTTTCCAGTAATTGCCAACCCACCACCCTCCCTATGCACCATACATTTCTGCCTGCTGCCAGGACCCCCGTGTGCCCCCACCCCTACAGTGCTGCCGAATTCTCTCTTTTTCTTCCCCCTTTCCAGCTGCAAGCACACAAAAGAATCTTTCAGGATGGAGAGTGGGGGAAGGGGCTAGTACAAATGTCACATTTACCAGCCCCTTCCTTTCCCGAATAAACACAATGAGAGATTGGTACCAATCACTCACTGCGTTCATTCATAACTGAAGCCTAGTAAACTGTGTTTTTGTGTGTGTGTGTGGGGGGGGGGGGGGCTGTCAGGTTGGCTGTATAGAGCCCCGCGGTTTCTAACAACAGTCCTGGTGGAACAGCCTGCACCCCTCCATCGTCAAGAAGTCCATGACGGCACATTGCTTCTGATGGAAATCCATTATTTACCTGCAATGAAAAAGAAGAAGACAACGTACTATAGATGGAAGAGTTACTGTAACAACATGTGAAATTTGAACTTTGAATTTTAAACCAGTTTTGCATTACTTCCGGTACATCCCTTGTATCAATTAGTAGCCAACATTCTGAGGATGGGGGACCAGTCCTTCATCAAGGACTCAATGAGGACATGACATTCTGCTTGGAATCCATTTTTACCTGAAATGAAAAAGAAGAACAAGAAGAGCTACTCTACCAACATGTGAAATTTGAACAGCCTATGCTGTCAGCACCTGTGGCAGTGAGCCCTTGCAGATAGACAACTTGGGGTTCCCCAGGGCGCAGAGTCTAAGCCCCAGCCTGCTTCTTCACCAGAGCCCCTGATGGTGGTGATGGACTTGCAGCAAGCTGGGACCAGGCCACGGCCGCCGGGTACGCCCAGCTGAGGAGGATGAGGAAGAGCAGAGTACAATAGGAGGAGACACACAGAAATCTGAAGACTAGTCAAGGTCAGGACAGGCGGAAAACAAGCACAGTCAGAGAACGAAGTCGGGGTCAGTACACAAGTAGTCAATACAGGAGATAGCAACACTCAGGAGCTCTGACCACTAGGAAGTTGCTCAGGCAAAGTGGCCTAGACCGAGCATGTCTAATATAGGCAGGCAAACAAGGAGGCGGGCCAGGAAGTGAATGAATAAAACCCAGAGAACAGCAGACGATGCCCATAGGTGAGCACAGACAAACCACACATGTGAAAGAGATCAGGAACAGCACTGCAGCAAGGAGGTAAGAATACACAAACAAGAAACTGCAGGCTAACTTGTGACATATACAAGTTAATAAAAAAAGTCTTGCCTGCTCTTGCATTGCTCATATAAACCTTTCCAACATTCTGTGGATGGGGGACTCTCCTTCATCAAGAACTCAATGAGGACATGATGCTTCTGTTTGAAATCCATTTTTACTTGAGGGAAGAATGTAGCAACCAAATGCATGTACTCCTGCGCTGAACTGTGGACTCCCCGCTATCGGTATCCCCACATAGATTTAGAGAAATTCAGGCCTTGCTGTCCTCAACGGACCAGGAAAATCCAAAAGAAAGACAAAAAAAGACAAAAAGAGGGTGCACAGACCTAGTGCATTACCTTAAAAATAGGATTTATTGATAAATTTAAAATACTCACAAGATAAAGTGATGTAAAATCAGATATACATGAGAAGCATGTCACAAGGGATGCAGAGTAGTACAGGAACCCCTGTAGGTGGTCTGGTGGGGGACTGGGAGCCTCTGGATAGCTGGTGGCTGAATCGTTTCGAGGAAGCGCCTCTTCTTCAGAGACAGTGTGTGTGTGTGCACAACCTGAGTCCTCTCTTATATAAGCTGGAAACCATGTGATAATGGATATTGGGGTACACCCCCAAAAAGGCGGAGACATCGGGAGGGGGGAGAAGAATGTGGAGGAGGGTGGTGGTGAATACATACATGGAATGTGTAAACACGTGTACAATTAATAATGGTTAATGCAATGAATATGGGACAGGTGCCTGGGAGGCTGAAAGGGCGGGATGATAAGAGCCGCCTGGGGAGCTCTGGTGGGAGACGGCCAACATGTGGCATCTGTTATGGTGTGTCTGGTCTCCGGTGCGTTCCATGGGACCAGAAGAGGAAGTGTATGACAAGGCTGGTGGCTGTGCGCAAGCACGAATGCAGGGGGAGCGGGTGGTGAAATGAAGCCAACATTCTGAGGATGGGGGACCCCTCCTTCATCAAGGACTCAATGAGGACATGTCGCTTCTGCTTGGAATCCATTTTTACCTGAAATGAAAAAGAGGAAGAAGACGAAGAAGAAGAGTTACTCTAGAGGAAGAGTTACTCTACAAACATATAAAGCTTGAACAGCCTATGCAAGTTATTAAAAAAAGTATTGCCTGCTCTTGCATTATTATTATTATGCAGTATTTATAAAGCGCCAATAGTTCACTCAGTAGTGTACATTACAAAAGGGGGACAGAACATGTGACAGAACAATACCAATACAATGCAAAACATGAGGGACTTGAGGGCCCTGCTCTTTCAAGCTTACAATCTAGGAGGGAGGGGATGGTGGCACAGGAGGAGATAGCTGTGGGGGATGGAGTGGTAGGAAGAGTGGAGGAGGTCGGCAAGTTAGCAGGGGGTGGGGTAGGCTTCCCTGAAGAGATGGGTTTTCAGGGTGCGCCTAAAGGAGAGGAGAGTAGGTGATAATCTGATTGGTTGGGGCAGGGAGTTCCAGAGGATGGGTGACACCCTGGAGAAGTCCTGGAGGCGGGCATGGGAGGAGGAGACGAGGGAACTAGAGAGAAGGAGGTCTTGTGAGGAGCGGAGTGTGCTTGCTGGGCGGTACTTGGATATTAGGTCAGTGATGTAGTTCGGGGCAGTATGGTGGACAGCTTTGTACGTCGGTGTTAGGATTTTGAATTTGATCCGTTGCGCAATCGGAAGCCAGTGGAGGGATTGGCAGAGGGGGGTGGAGGACACTGAGTGGAGGCCAGTGGAGGGATTGGCAGAGGGGGGAGGCGGAAACGGAGCGGTTAGAAAGGTGAATGAGTCTGGCAGCCGTATTCAGGATGGACTGAAGCGGGGATAGCCAGCGGCGAGGCAGGCCAGTGAGGAGGGAGTTGTAGTAGTCGAGTCGTGATATGATGAGGGAGTGGATGAGCTGTTTAGTGGTTTCTGGGGTTAGGAACGTGCGTAAATTAAACCTTTCATTTATACCCCTGTATGGTTTATTGTCTTCAGAAAGCTTGGGTGGGAACTTGTGAGTTTGAGGAAAACTTCCTTGCCTGTTGGAACCATCACTGTCAGTTAAAAAGCGATGTAGAGCCTAAAACTCATGTTTCACTGCGCATTGTAAAGTGAAATATCAACGTCAAGAGCATCCAGCCGTTAACAGCCTTTAAACTAGGCTCCTTGGCATCCTTTCTGTCTAAACGTACCGGCATGCCAGATGGCACTGTTCAATTTTGATGTGAAATTAAGAAAAAGCCACTTTGAGACAAGTTTACACGAGGTCTTCCATTACTTTTAAAACCTGCATGGAAGAACAAAGGCTTTGCGATGATAAGGCAGAGACAACCTATCTGATGGGGGGAAAAAAGAGGTTTCTTAACAGTTCAACATAATTCTCCGGAACAGTCTCTCTCGGAATTTTTACTCTCTGTAGTTTTGGTGTCCGCGAGAAAAGCTCCGGCTCTCTGTTGACTCGCCATTGATTTCCGACGCCCTCGTTTTCTTCCTTGTTAATTTTGTTGCCTGAAAAAACTCTTAGTTGTTGGGGAAGTGAAGATAAAATTCAGACAGCTTGAGTTACTGTGCAGTAAAAGAAAGTTTTTGCTGTGGTACAAAAGAGATAATTTGCCATGCTACAGAATAAAGAATTTTATTTTTTTAATGGTACTGGATGGTGTGCTATTTAGATCAAATACTGGAGACTGTAAACTTCAGGGTGATACTAAACAACATTGAAGTCCTAGAAATCTTCTCAAATAATATGTAATACAACTTTTTTTATTAAAAAAAATAAAGTCGAACTTTACCTTGTTGAAAAAATAGAAATATCCATTTCCCAGAGTTTCAAATATATATGTAGACCAGGGTTTCTCAACCAGGGTTCCATGGAACAACAGGGTTCCTCCAGAGGTTGCTAGGGGTTCCTTGATCAATGAGCAATTTCTGCCTCTCAGATAAGTTCCCACTGACACCATTGATCTTTTTAGCTATCTATAAGGGGGTAATTCTTCCCAATGACCACAAGTGTAAGGAACATTCTTCCCAATGACCGCAAGTGTAAGGAACATTCTTCCCAATGACCACCAGTGTAAGGAGCATTCTTTCTAATGACCACAAGTGTAAGGAGCATTCTTCCCAATGACCACCAGTGTAAGGAGCATTCTTTCCAATGACCACAAGTGTAAGGAGCATTCTTCCCACTGACCACAAGTGTAAGGAGCATTCTTCCCAATGACCACAAGTGTAAGGAGCATTCTTCCCACTGACCACAAGTGTAAGGAGCATTCTTCCCAATGACCACAAGTGTAAGGAGCATTCCTCCCAATGACAACAACTGTAAGGGGCATTCTTCCAAATGACCACAAGTGTAAGGAGCATTCTTCCCTATGACCACAAGTGTAAGGGGCATTCTTCCCACTGACCACAAGTGTAAGGAGCATTCTTCCCAATGACCACAAGTGTAAGGAGCACTCCTCCCAATGACCACAAGTGTAAGGAGCATTCTTCCTAATGACCACAAGTGTAAGGAGCACTCCTCCCAATGACCACAAGTGTAAGGAGCATTCTTCCAAATGACCACAAGTGTAAGGAGCATTCTTCCTAATGACCACAAGTGTAAGGAGCATTCTTCCTAATGACCACAAGTGTAAGGAGCATTCTTCCTAATGACCACAAGTGTAAGGAGCATTCTTCACACTGACCACAAGTGTAAGGAGCATTCTTCCCACTGACCACAAGTGTAAGGAGCATTCTTCCCACTGACCACCAGTGTAAGGAGCATTCTTCCCAATGACCACCAGTGTAAGGAGCATTCTTCCCACTGACCACCAGTGTAAGGAGAATTCCTCCCAATGACCACCAGTGTAAGGAACATTCTTCCCAATGACCACCAGTGTAAGGAGCATTCTTTCCAATGACCACAAGTGTAAGGAGCATTCTTTCCACTGACCACAAGTGTAAGGAGCATTCTTCCTAATGACCACAAGTGTAAGGAGCATTCTTCCCAATGACCATAAGTGTAAGGAGCACTCCTCCCAATGACCACAAGTGTAAGGAGCATTCTTCCTAATGACCACAAGTGTAAGGAGCACTCCTCCCAATGACCACAAGTGTAAGGAGCATTCTTCCAAATGACCACAAGTGTAAGGAGCATTCTTCCTAATGACCACAAGTGTAAGGAGCATTCTTTCCACTGACCACAAGTGTAAGGAGCATTCTTCCTAATGACCACAAGTGTAAAGAGCATTCTTCCCAATGACCACCAGTGTAAGGAGCATTCTTCCCAATGACCACCAGTGTAAGGAGAATTCCTCCCAATGACCACCAGTGTAAGGAACATTCTTCCCAATGACCACCAGTGTAAGGAGCATTCTTCCCAATGACCACCAGTGTAAGGTGCATTCTTCCCACTGACCACCAGTGTAAGGAGAATTCCTCCCAATGACCACCAGTGTAAGGTGCATTCTTCCCAATGACCACCAGTGTAAGGTCCATTCTTCCCACTAACCATCACAATAATGTAGATATAATAACTTTTAGCCGGGGTTCCTTGAGACCAGAAAGTAATTTCAAGGGTTCCTCCAAATTGAAAAGGTTGAAAAAGCTGGGGTAGATTTACCCAGGGTTTTTTTTCTCAGAGAATAGGTGCTGGAACTCCCCCCTTCTGAATCACTTCTTGTCTCCACCCCCCTACCCACCTCCGAACACAGTCCCTTGGTTCCACCCCTACCCATCTCCCAATACACAGCCAAGTATAGTTTTGTGGTGCTAAGTAATTTGTATGGAGTTTGTCTCCTAGATTGTAAGCTCTAACGAGCCGGGCCCGCTATATCCTCTTGTACCAAATTGTATTGTAACTGTATTGTCTACCTTCATTTTGTAAAGCGCAGCGCAAACTGTTGGCGCCATATAAATCCTGTATAATAATAATGTTAACAAGGAAAGCAGTAAAATAGACCCCCCAGCAACAATGGACCTCGGCAACAAGATACCACCACAGCAACATAGACCCCAGCAGCAAAAGCAGATCCCCCAGCAGCCAGCATCAATAGACTTTTCAGCAGCCAGCAAAAATAGCCCCCTCCCTCAACACTGGATCCCTTCCAGCAACAATAGACCCCCACCAGCAACAATAGACCACCATGCACAAATAGATCCCCTCCAGTGACAATAGATCCACAGCACCACCATGCACAAATATATCCCCTCCAGTGACAATAGATCCCCAGCGGCCAGCATCAATAGATCCTCGAGCACACCCCAGCACCTCTTGACATTACATACATTGAATGCTGGAGGTGCTAGACCTGAGTTCCCCCACTTTCCCACTGCAAAAAAGCCTTGGATTTACCATTCCAAACATTTAGTACTGCTTGTCTCATGTGTTGAATGACAACCAGCGTGATGCAACCCAGTTTTTTTTATCCAAGACTGTCACAAACCTGTCCTTTTTATTCTCCAAAACAATGTTGTAAATGTTTTCTGTGCCACATTTGAATACATTTACCTGTTGTGGGAGTGAGGCCAATCTATTTAAGCAGTGATAGACATAGCGATAAAAACCCATGAGGGCCTCTGACCTTTTTTCCACTCTATCCAAGACAAACTTTTGACTAATGTTCCACTTACAGGCTTTTTTTACAGACTCTTTTTGAACTCACCAAATTCACAAACCTACCTGAGAACCCCACAGAGGACCCAGGATTGGGAACCCAAGGGTGACCAAGCTCATATTTCAAGGAGACAATTTTTTTTTCACTTGCGTACTTGGAAGGTGTCTTGTTCCCACCCCATAGGGTGACTGCAGCAGATGTAAGTCATTTTCCAATTTTTGTTTTTTTTTCTATGGTTGCACTTTTTTTAACCAATTTTCCATTTTTAACAAATTAAATACACTTAAAGGGCTCTCCCACCTCCCTCTTCTCTTTTCTGGTGAACACCCTGAGCTGCACAGAGACCACTGGCCAGTCCTTCAGAAATGAACAACTCGGACCTTATTTGACAACCACATCCCAGATCCTATTCCACCTGTCTTGCTGATTCTGGATTCTCCTGTTGCTGACTCCTTCCTTTGATAACAGATACAGTAGTCATGGCTTCCTGGCCTGACCCTTGCTTGGGTAATGGACTCTGCCACTGAATGCTGGTGGCCAGTCCTAACTTATACACACTTGGCATACTGCCAGTCACCAGTCCTGTACATTCCAGTACCTGCCTAGAATCTTTTCTGCATTTTGAGGCCGTCTTACAAAGTATGTGAACTCTTTCTTAGGGTTGCTGGGGAATGCCCTGGTCCTGCAAATACATAGCTCTATAGTAGTCTGTTCTCTCGCCTCTGTGACCAAGCTCTGATGGGCAGGGCGAAACACGTTAGTGGGTGTGACTTGAGCGGTGCTGAGGCTACACCATACACCACAGGTGTCAAACTGGCAGCCCTCCAGCCGTTGCCAAACTACAAGTCCCATGAGGCATTGCAAGACTGACAGTTACAAGCATGACTCCCAAAGGTGGAGGCCGATGATGCTGATAACAAATTCTCTAGTAGTCCATCCTCCTCTCATCTCTGTGACCAAGCCCTGATGAGCAGGGAGTAACACGTTATTGGGTGTGGCTTGAGCAATGCTGAGGCTACACCATACACCACAGGTGTCAAACTGGCGGCCCTCCAGCCGTTGCCAAACTACAAGTTCCATGAGGCATTGCAAGATTGACTGTTACAAGCATGACTCCCAAAGGCAGAGGCATGATGGGACTTGTAGTTTCGCAACAGCTGGAGGTCTGCCAGTTTGGCACCTTTTTTGGGTGTGGTTTGAGTGTGGGTGAGGACACAGGGGCCCCATGATCCCCTATTGCCCGGGGCCCCAGGAGTTGTCAGTCCACCGCTGCTCCCCAATCCGCACAATACTATAGCACTATGCCTGCAGTCCTGGGGCATCCAAATGCTGATAGGCATACTAGCCTTCAAGCCCAACTCCACCCAAAATTTATTTCTTGCCTATACCTCCCTCCCACCCTCCTCTAGCCCATTCCACCCAGTGTAAAGTTCTCCTTGTTGATGCCATTCCCTCATGAGGGGGCCACTAATCCAGTGCCTCTTATTAACTTTCGCCATCCAGTTCCCTTCGCTCCTATTGGTCTGATGTCATCTTCTTAAGGATCCAAAGAGAACCTCTCCACTGGCCAGCAAATGGGAATTGTCCACATCAAGCAAGCAGTGATGTAGAAATCTGGAGAAAGAACCCCTTCAGGAAGTAAAGAGTGAGAAGAAGGATCCAGTACTGGATGATCACACTTTGGGTAAGTGAAAATAGGGGTTCAGAGAGCTTTTTCTGTAATTCCAGTGATCAACTAAAGGTGGATGAGAGGGAGAAGTTTTATGTGGTTACATTTATCCTGGAGTTGGGCTTTAAGGAAATGCTGGCTTCTGCAAGGTATCTATAAAACTGTGCATAGTCTCTCTGTTTTTGCAGAACAGGACAGGAATAAGTGAACCTTACAATATGTAACATAGGGCAGAAAGTGAGGAGAAATCTCCTCAGATGACACATAATACAAGAAAAAACATGACGGAGCTTCTGACCTTTCCCAGTCTACCCAAGACTCAAAAAGTTCCTTGAGCTGGGCATTAAATGAAACAGTATATTAGATATTCAAAACACATGGTCAATAGAAATTTAGGATGATTTCCTTTAATTTGGCAGCGAGGGTTAACATATAACCAACAGCGTATAGGGAGTGCTACTCTTGGATGGGTGTAGGGGTGCGCTTGGTATCAAAGTTAATTACTAATGAGGGTATATTTAAGATGTTTATTGAAGTTAACAGGTAACAGGTTAACTCACTTCGAGGGAAATAAATTAAAATAAATCAAATGCGCTGCTAGGCAGGATGAGTGGATCCCTTTTCACTTCAACTGTGTAAGCTGCACAGACCAATAGGTGTTCCCACACCCAATTAGATATATAGCAAAATATATATAAGGATATATATATATATATATATATATATATATATATATATATATATAGTGTTGTGCTAACACATCATAAAAAATGTTAAATAATAAAGTAAAAACCCTGCATAATACAACCCAGGGCAATAGTATGTGACTCAACAAACCATTGATAGACTCATAATATAAGCCAATGAAATATTAAATAATAAAAAATATTGTAAAAATTGAGAGGACTCAAAATAAACACCCGGCTTCCCTTCTAGGTGAAATTAAAATGTGTAGTACATGTGAAACCATATTGAATTGATAAGAAACAAACAGAGATCTTACAAAATGATACAAAAAAAGAGGGGTAAATAGATAACCCTCCTAAGTACTATGCAACAACATATAATAAATACAGTCGTAGAGACATACATATGATGAGCAACTAAAATATATAAATATTCAACATATATCAAGTGCAAGTGCACAGTGATAGGTAAAAGTCCCCAAAAATATTGATCAATCCATGATATGTGAAAACACACTCTTCAAAATGTCCACTTCCAACACCGCTGTGTCCACCTCCACCACGGGTGTGCACTTACCTCCCAATTCTGACCTAACAGGCCAACTTGCACTTGAAGTCCTCCTTCATTTGGATACCACAGAAGTAGGGGTCCGCTTTGGTACACCATAGTTGGGCACAGGGGCGGACTGACAACTCATGGGGCCCCCGGGCAATAGGGGATCATGGGGCCCGTGTCCTTGCCCAAATGCAAAAAAGCCTATGAAAAAGGTACCAGGGGCATCTCATGGGGCCCCCTACTGACCCCGGGCCCTTGGGCAGTGCCCGAGTTTCCAAATGGTCAGTCCGCCCCTGGTTGGGCATATAGCTCAAACAGAAACACAAGGGCTCCTCATAGTGTAGTAGATATTGACATCACTCTGCTCCACCCAAGACATCTTCCTCTCTAGCTTCCTCATCACCTCCTCCCACGCTCGCCTCCAGGACTTCTCCAGAGCCTCTCCCATCCTATGAAACTCCCTACCACAGTATGTCTGGTCAGCCCCCACCCTGTCTGCCTTTAGGCGATATTTGAAAACTCACTTCTTCAGGGAAGTCTACCCCACCCCCACCTAAGAACTGTACTTGAGCCACCTTCACCAGATCATCCCCAGCAGCTATCACCTTTTGTATCACCTCCCCCTTCCTTTAGATTGTAAGCTCCATGAGCCGGGCCCTCCTATTCCTTCTGTACTGAAATGTATTGTAATTGTATTGTCTCCCTTATATTGTAAAGCGCTGCGCAAACTGTTGATGCTATATAAGCCCTGTATACTAATAATAATTTATTGATGGGTATAAAAAATTCATACGCTCAGATAGAGCTAGGGGCTAATAGCCCTATTCAAGCATAGAGGTAGACCAAGATGGCTGCTCTCATCCCCCACACCGGAAATGACGTCACCACGCTTCCGACGGACTGTCCAACACTTTTTATTTTCATGCTGTTTGTTTTGTTTCCTGAGTACTTTCACGCATACACACACCTGATTCTCTTTCATGGCCGATGATGCTGATAACAAATTCTCTAGTAGTATGTTCTCCTCTCACCTCTTGTCAGGGCAGGAGCTGGGAAATGGACAGGCAGGCCTAATAACAATGTAACGCACAGGCTGACGACAACCACCACCCACAGACCGAAGTCCCTCAGGGCGCGGAGTCTAAGTCCCAGGCTGCCCTTCACCAGGACCCCTGATGGTGGGGATGGACTTGACGCAGCCAGGAACCAGGTCGCGGCCCCCGAGGCACCCCAGCTGCGGTAATGGCCGCCGCCAATGGCGTGTAGCTAGTGGTAAAGACAATAGAGTAGTCGGGCAGGCCGGGTCAACAACAACGAGACAAAACGGTACAGGACAGCAGACGAGAATCACAGGTCACGAGTCGGGTTAAGCAACGGAGCGTCAGATCAAAGGAGAACACAAAGAATGGTCAGGTCACAAGCCGAGTCAGATTCCAGGAGAGTCACGAGAGTCAGAACAGAGTAACAGCAACACAAAGACACAAGACACAAGTGCAAAGAGCATGTGCGGAACACAGGCTTATATGTCATCAGCCACACCCCTCTGGGGGATGGACCTCAGAGACCTGAAGGCATAAAAGATTCCCACCATGCTCTGCAGAAATCCAAGATGGATGCCAGCACATGGAGTAACATAACCTCTGGTAAAAAGGTAGGACATTGACACCTCTGTGACCAAGCCATGATGGGTAGGGCGAAACACGTTAGTGGGTGTGACTTGAGCGGTGCTGAGGCTACACCATACACCACAGGTGTCAAACTGGCAGCCCTCCAGCCGTTGCCAAACTACAAGTCCCATGAGGCATTGCAAGACTGACAGTTACAAGCATGACTCCCAAAGGTGGAGGCCGATGATGCTGATAACAAATTCTCTAGTAGTCCGTCCTCCTCTCATCTCTGTGACCAAGCCCTGATGGGCAAGGCGAAACACGTTAGTGGGCGTGATTTGAGCTGTGCTGAGGCTACACCATGCACCACGGGTGTCAAACTGGCGGCCCTCCAGCCGTTGCCAAACTACAAGTCCCATGAGGCATTGCAAGACTGACAGTTACAAGCATGACTCCCAAAGGCAGAGGCATGATGGGACTTGCAACAGCTGGAGGTCTGCCAGTTTGGCACCTTTTTTGAGTGTGGTTTGAGTGTTGGTGAGGACACAGGGGCCCCATGATCCCCTATTGCCTGGGGCCCCAGGAGTTGTCAGTCCACCGCTGCTCCCCAATCCGCAGATCTGATCCATCTTGCGGGGATCGTCGGCTTGCTTTAAAACTTACCTTTTGTGGAGCTCGTGGAGAGATCAGTCAACCCCGTATAGGTTGCAAGCTGACAATCCCCGCAGGATGGATCGGATCTGTGGATTGGGGAGGATAATGGATTGGACTCGATCCATTATACTCAATCCGCAGATCTGATCCATCCTGTGGGGATCGTCAGAGGGGGTGTCACCAAGTGTTCCGGCACCGGGTGACACCAACCCTAGGGATGCCCCTGCCGCGAAGCAACTGCGCATGTGCTGGTTTCAGGCCAAAGAAGCCGATCCCCGATCGGAGATCGGCTTCTTCGGCCTGAAACCGACACATGCGCAGTTGCTTCAAGGGATACATATCTTCAAGGGATACTCATTTTACCGCTACACCTGCACCACTCTGGAGGGGTGACACCATGTGTTACCACACCGGGTGACACCAACCCTAAGGACGCCTCTGAGCCTAAGGCAAAACATTGTCATCAAAGAGCGGTTTCAAATTTTGCCGGCACAACCCCTTTGAATTACAATCTGGTAGTCAAAGTAAGAGCCGCGTGCTTTGTTCCGGCCTCTTGTTTTGTGCGTACAATGCATCAAAGCGGATACAATGTATTCATTTTGGACGGCTTTGCAAGCAGCCCATGATACAGTAATATTTTCTGCAGATGGAGCTTTAAACTAATTTTTCCCCAAAGAATTTCCTTCCATCTATGCAATTTGAGAAAAAAAAAAACGGCCTTTGCAAAAATTGCTATCACCGCACATGTCAAAATATTGTTTTGGAGTCGGCAGCGGCAGAGAAATGACCATTAACACCGGTAATGTCGGCGAAAAAACTAATTAAGATGTTATGAAAAAGACTTGTTAACTGGATGAGGAAAATTGCGTTTACTTCCCAGGGAAAAGGAAAAAGCATTGTCATTTTTCTAATTTCACGGCACGCTTTGTGCCGGAGATTGCAGTCGGTGAACGGTCAGACAATACGCAGGATTCACAATCGCTTTGTGGTAATGTGTGGGAAAAAAAAGAAATTCAAATGTCTGTCATCGTTTGTCAGCTGGTGAGGAAAAGCTATGGAGCTGAAAAGCTGAGATTATTAACCATTCGTGGGTAGATCCGAGTACAATGTGCTTCAAGGGATACAACTGTCAAAACAAGCATGTAACATGTTCACTATACAAAGGTCACATTAACATATGTGCATTGCCATGTTATTAGAAATCAGTGTTAACCCATGTGTTTATCCTATAGTTCAGGGGTCTCCAAACTTTCTAAACAAAGAGACAGTTTGCTGCCCTTCAAACTCTAGGGGGGCTGGACTGTGGCCAGTGGGGGAGGAAAATGTTGGAGCCAATGGGAGTAAACAATGGCCCACCCTTGGTGTGAATGGGAGTAAACAATGCCCCATCATTGCTGTCAATGGGAGTCACAGTGCCCTATTATTAGTATCAATAGTGTTCCATCATTGGTGTCAGTGGGAGGAATAGTGACTCATCATTGGTATCAATGGGAGCCATAATGCCCCATCATTGGTATCAACAGGAGTCATAGTGCTCTATTAATATCAATATTGCCCCATCATTGGTATCAATGGGAGTCATAGTGCCCTATTATTAGTATCAATGGGAGTCATAGTGCCCCATCATTGGTATCAATGGGAGTCATAATGCCCCCTCATTGGTATCAATGGGAGTCATAGTGCTCTATTATTAGTATCAATATTGCCCCATCATTGGTATCAATGGGAGTCATAGTGCCCTATTATTAGTATCAATGGGAGTCATAGTGCCCCATCATTGGTATCAATGGAAGTCATAGTGCCCCATCATTGATATCAATGGGAGTCATAGTGCCCCTTCATTGGTATCAATGGGAGTCATAGTACTCTATTATTAGTATCAATATTGCCCCATCATTGGTATCAGTGGGAGTCATAGTGCCCCATCATTGGTATCAATGGGGGTCATAGTGCCCTAATATTAGTATCAATATTGCCTCATCATTGGTACCAATAGGAGTCATAGTGCCCTATTATTAGTATCAGTAATGTCCCATCATTGGTACCAATGGGAGTCATAGTGCCCTATTATTAGTATCAATAATGTCCCATCATTGGTACCAATGGGAGTCATAGTGCCCTATTATTAGTATCAATAATGTCCCATCATTGGTACCAATCGGAGTCATAGTGCCCTATTATTAGTATCAATAATGTCCCATCATTGGTACCAATGTGGGTCATAGTGCCCTATTATTAGTATCAATATTGCCCCATCATTAGTACCAATGGGAGTCATAGTGCCCTATTATTAGTATCAATAGTGCCCCATCATTGGTATCAATGGGAGTAATAATTTCCCCCTAATTGGTATCAATGGGAGTCATAGTGCTCTATTATTAGTATCAATATTGCCCCATCATTGGTATCAATGGGAGTCATAGTGCCCCATCATTGGTATCAAATGGGGGTCATAGTGCCCTATTATTAGTATCAATAGTGTCCCATCATTGGTACCAATGGGAGTCATAGTGCCCTATTATTAGTATCAATAGTGCCCCATCATTGGTATCAATGGGAGTCATAGTGCCCTATTATTAGTATCAATAGTGCCCCATCATTGGTATCAATGGGAGTCATAGTGTCCCATCATTGGTATCAAATGGGGATCATAGTGCCCTATTATTAGTATCAATAGTGTCCCATCATTGGTACCAATGGGAGTCATAGTGCCCTATTATTAGTATCAATAGTGCCCCACCAGTGGTATCAATGGGAGTCATAGTGCCCTATTATTAGTATCAATAGTGCCCCATCATTGGTATCAATGGGAGTCATAGTGCCCTATTATTAGTATCAATAGTGCCCCATCATTGGTACCAATGGGAGTCATAGTGCCCTATTATTGGTATCAATAGTGCCCCATCATTGGTATCACTGGGAGTCATAGTGCCTCATCATTGGTATCAATGGGAGTTATAGTGCCCTATTTTTTAGTATCAATAGTGTTCCATCATTGGTGTCAGAGGGAGGAATATTGCCCCATCAATGGTATAAATTGAAGAAATAGTGCCCCATCATTGGTGTTGTGGGAAGAATAGTTTCTCATTGTCAGTTGCAGGAACTATGCCACATGGATGTTGACAGTGGAAAGAATAATACCCCGAGAGCCGGATAAAAGCAAGCATAGGGCCACAGTTTTGAGACCATTGGCATAGATGAGCAAATGTGATAACGTTCAATACATGATTAACTCCTACTCAATGCCTTCTCAACTCCCACCTTTCTCACGATTTGTTTCCCTGGAACACATTCTTGCCTAAAGGCTGCTGTAAACAAAGCTTAAAAAAGAATAAAAAGCTGTTTACATTAGGAATCGTGGACAGAATCACCACAATTCTGCCTCAAATTCAAAATCTTTCGACCCATGTTCATCTGCTATTATTCTTAATGGCACTGCAAGCATGGTGTTGTTCTGCTGTGATTGTCCCACAACAGAGTCTTGCGGCTATCGCTGCAAAAATACTCATTTAAAAATCTCAGTAAGCTTGTTGTCCAAAAAGGAGAAGGAGCTTCTTTTGGGAGACAAACATGCATAGGGAGGCCCACTGATGAGGACAAAGACCTCTTCTTCACAACCCAGGCCCAGTGGTTGTGGGGGGTCTTCGATTGGGGGTCTTGTCGGATAAACAAATGTGATAGCATTCCATGCATGGTTAACTCCTACTCAATGCCTTCTCAACTCCTACTCTTAGTTCTAGCCATTTGTTTCCTTGAAACACAATCTTGCCAAAGCTCAAAAAAGAAGAAGAAAAATCTGTTTTCTGAGGCCCCGTTCACACTAGGCGATTTGGAGTTGCAGGCAGAAATGTTGCGATTCCAGATTACGGCAGACACGTGGCATACATTTTGGTATCATTATTCTTAATGGAACCCCAAATGCGAGATGATTCTGCCGTGATTGGTGTGCGAGAGAATCGCGAGGCAATCGCGTCAAAACACTCATTTAAAAATAGCACTAAGCTTGTAGCCCAAAAAGGTGCATGTGCTTCTTTTGGGTGACAAACATGCATAGGGATGCCCATTGATGAGGACAAGGGCCTCTTCCCCACAACCCAGGTCTGGTAGTTGTGGGGGTCTTCTCAAGAGGAGGACATCATGAAAATGCAATTCTTGAGCCTGAGAGGCGCAAGAGGAGGACATCATGAAGATTCAGTTATTGAACCTGAGAGGAGCAAGAGAAGGGCATCATCAAGATGCAATCTTGAGCCTGAGAGGCACAAGATAAGGACATCATGAAAATACAATTCTTAAGTCTGAAAGGGACAAGAGGAGGATATCATTAATATGCAATTCTTGAGCCTGAGAGGCACAAGAGGAGGACATCATCAAGAAACAATTCTTGAGATGAGAGGCGCAAGAGGAGGACATCATGAAAATGCAATTCTTGAGCCTGAAAGACGCAAGAGAAGGACATCATGAAGATGCAATTCTTGCGCCTGAAAGACGCAAGAGGAGGACATCATGTAGATGCAATTCTTGAGCCTGAAAGACACAAGAGAAGGACATCATGTAGATGCACTTCTTGAGCCTGAAAGACAAGGACATCATGAAGATGCAATTCTTGAGCCTGAAAGATGCAAGAGGAGGACATTATCAAGAAACAATTCTTGAGATGAGAGGAGCAAGAGGAGGACATCATGAAGATGCAATTCTTGAGATGAGACACACAAGAGTAGGACTTCATGAAAATGCAATTCTTGAGATGAGAGACACAAGAGTAGGACATCATGAAGATGCAATTCTTGAGATGAGACACACAAGAGTAGGACATCATGAAGATGCAATTCTTGAGATGAGAGACACAAGAGTAGGATATCATGAAGATGCAATTCTTGAGATGAGAGACACAAGAGTAGGACATCATGTAGATGCAATTCTTGAGATGAGATACACAAGAGTAGGACATCATGTAGATGCAATTCTTGAGATGAGAGACACAAGAGTAGGATATCATGAAGATGCAATTCTTGAGATGAGAGACACAAGAGTAGGATATCATGAAGATGCAATTCTTGAGATGAGAGACACAAGAGTAGGACATCATGAAGATGCAATTCTTGAGATAAGACACACAAGAGTAGGACATCATGAAGATGCAATTCTTGAGATGAGAGACACAAGAGTAGGACATCATGAAGATGCAATTCTTGAGATGAGACACACAAGAGGAGGACATCATGAAGATGCAATTCTTGAGATGAGACACACAAGAGGAGGACATCATGAAGATGCAATTCTTGAGATGAGAGACACAAGAGTAGGATATCATGAAGATGCAATTCTTGAGATGAGAGACACAAGAGTAGGATATCATGAAGATGCAATTCTTGAGATGAGAGACACAAGAGTAGGACAACATGAAGATGCAATTCTTGAGATGAGAGACACAAGAGTAGGACATCTTGTAGATGCAATTCTTGAGATGAGACACACAAGAGTAGGACATCATGAAGATGCAGTTCTTGAGATGAGAGACACAAGAGTAGGACATCATGAAGATGCAATTCTTGAGCCTGAAAGACACAAGAGAAGGACATCATGTAGATGCAATTCTTGAGCTTGAGAGGCGCAAGAGAAGGACATCATGAAGATGCCATCTTGAGTCTGAGGGAGACAAGAGGAAGATATCCTCAAGATGTAATTCTGGAGCCTGAGAGGCACAAGAGGAGGACATCATCAACCCCATGTAAGCTCCAACACCATTCAACATTGAGCTACTTTTGACTCTGGTGGAGGAATGGAGCAGCAAGGACGATGAATGGAAGTGAGTCAAGAAAGGGCTTTAATAAGACTCTATGCCTTTAAAAAAGCCTTTGCAACTATTCTCATCTCTATACAAAACTAAGAGAATCAAAAATTGTCTTTGGATACACTGTAAGTTTGAGGGATGTTTTGTCGAAGAACTAATTTATATAACTTTTTTTGGCAATGGTACAACTTTTTACATTACCTTATTTTATGTAGCAGCTGTTGGCGTGTTCATAAATAACATACCGAAGGAATATATAGAGACCTTTTCTCCATATACAGAAAATTTCAAACAGTAAACCTAAACCTAAATTTCTCTACATCTTTGGATGGATGGATGCGTTAACTTGCTTGGAAGTACCCTTCACAATAGCTTTGAAAAGTTTCAATTTTCTTCTGTTGAGTTTGCGTCCATATGACAATCTTACCAAGTGTCTTTTTTTTTTTTCCTATAGGCATTCTAGCTGGCGGGGGTTGCGGATAACATATTCTGCACTTGTATAATAAATTTTGCAACCGTCTGTGAGTAATATCAGAACTTTCTTGGTTTATGAGATGACTCTAAGCATAACCCTAAACTAATCCGAGGAACATATTGAAGGAATGCATTATAGAAAAGTGTCAAGATTTAAGCATGCCTGGTGGAGACAGGAAGTGCCTGGATGGTGCTTTGCTCTTCAATTGTTCGGAGAGCCAGAGATCGGAGAGGGAATACAGAATCGAGACTCGTGTAATGTGCAATTTCCCCCGTTTCAAGTGTGCGCCGTCTTTTCGCCATTTTCTTCCCCCCCACCAGCTTGACAGGGTGACATTAATATTTTTGTCACCGGAGGAAATATTACAAAACATTTCAATTCTGATCTGTTGCAAGGGCTATAAATAAGCAGTTTCTCATCTTCCTGACCAATAATAGATTATAAATAAAACATTAACAAGGATCAGGCAAAGGCATTCGAATAAATGTTTTTTTCATGGTGGCCTGAGCAGTACATTCTCCCCTCCGCTTTGAGAAATAGGAAATAGGAACTGTAGTTTTTATATTTATATTCTTTTAGAATGATGACCTGAATATCCACTTCTTTTTTAAAAAAAATGTAGGCAAAAAACAGCTGAGATAAAAATAAATATACAAAAAGTTAAGCTGGCCTCACACCTTGGAAATTCAATCAGACTGAACACTCTTCTACAATTATGTAGTACAAGAGCCAGTCTGTCTAGGTTTGAATTGAGTGAACTGTTTAGGCAGCTCTTTTGCTACATAGCTTTCATAGATGTAAAGGAGATGGAATAGAAGATTGAACATGCAGATTGAAAAGGTGTATGGCAAGCTTTAAGAATGAGGATAGGGATTTTGGCAAAAGTTTTCTATTTTTTATTTTTTTTTTATGCAGAATTACTGATTATGCCTGCATTTTGCTGAAGTGGAAGCTCTGAGTAAAATTCACTGAGCTGATTACAGAATTTTTTTGGGGGGGATGAGTTTTACTTATTTATTTTTTTTATTCATAAGGTGTAGGGTTTTTTTTTACTGGGGAGGGGGAACGTGGAGCAAAGATCCCAACATCAATTTACTAAGCACTTTGGGTCCCCAGGGAGAAAAGCATGAAATTATAAAGGAAGAAAAAAATAATGATATTGATTCTAATATTAAAACCAACAATACAAATGTATTACTATTATTATTATTTAAATAATACTTATACTTTTAATTTAATAATACATAATAACAATAATCATAATAAGATTATTATAATAATAATAATAATTATTATTATTATTATTATTATTATTATTAATAATAATAACAATAATAATCATAATCATAAACATCATCATCGTCATAATAATCATAATAATAATAATCTCAATAATCATCATCATCATAATAATAACAATCATCATCATAATACTTATACTTATAATATAATGTATTATGAAATAATAATCATAAAACACATATTATTATTACTATTATTATTATTATTATTGGTATTATTATTAGTATTATTATTATTGTTGGTATTATTATTAGTATTATTATTATTTAAATAATACTTATACTTTTAATTTAATAATACATAATAACACTAATCATAATAAGATTATTATTACTATGATTATTATTATTATTATTATTATTAATAATAATAACAATAATAATCATAATCATAAACATCATCATCATAATCATCATCGTCATAATAATAATAATAATCATCATCATCATCATCATAACAATCATCATCATAATACTTATACTTATAATATAATGTCTTATGAAATAATAATCATAAAACACATATTATTATTATCATTAATATTATTGGTATTATTATTAGTATTATTATTATTTTTGGTATTATTATTAGTATTATTATTTAAATAATACTTATACTTTTAATTTAATAATACATAATAACACTAATCATAATAAGATTATTATTACTATTATTATTATTATTATTATTAATAATAATAATATGAATAACAATAATAATCATAATCATAAACATCATCATCATCATCATAATAATCATTATCGTCATAATAATAATAATAATCATCATCATAATCATCATCATAATACTTATACTTATAATATAATGTATTATGAAATAATAATCATAAAACACATATTATTATTATTATTATTATTATTGGTATTATTATTAGTATTATTATTAATATTATTTAAATAATACTTATACTTTTAATTTAATAATATATAATAACACTAACTATAATAAGATTATTATTATTATTATTAATATTATTTAGAGTAGTTTTGTTTCTTTAGTGTTCTTTTTTGGGAATTGTTTCTCCTTTCTTTCATTTTTTTTCATGCAATTGACCATTATTTGGGTACTGTCGATTTAAAATGTATCTACAACAAACATTTTTTTTTTTTAAGTTTTGCATAGAATGTGGTATGAGTGGAATTGCTGCTTTTTTCTGCTGCCTGTGTCCCTATGATGAAGACTCATTCTCTCTCTGTAAAATGGTGTAAGTGTGATTTAGGAATGAAAATGGTGCTGACATCTCTGGAATTACAAATAACAAAACATAGAATATATTGTGGGTGTGTGGGATTTTTAAAGCACCAGTCCAAATAGATTCATATAGTAAATGATTAAAAAAGATAAAAAACATAGGATGAACATAATGCAATGCCATTATACTGTCATGACCATGACCATGCTGATGCAAATATCTAGTCAAAGCTCTATGGTCAGCAGATGGACTTCTGCATATATGAGATGTCTTTATTCACTATAGATGCCCAAAATATTTTGACTTTCTCTTCTTCAGTGCCAAAATTTAACCTTGATATTGAAAACAGAACACATACAGCCATGAAAAATAAATATCAAAATTAGAATGTTTATATGAACCAGAACCCTGACCTCAAACCCAACTGAATACATTTGGAATGAATTGAAACATCAACTGTGAGCCAGGTCTTCTCATCCAACATCAGTACTTCATCCCACAAATATGTTTTGGCTGAAAGGACACAAATCATTGTGGAAAGCCTTCCCAGAAGAGGGAATTCTCCATGTTAATGTCCATGATTTGGAATGGAATCTCCAATAAGCTCATATGGGTTACAGTCTGGGGAAGGACCTTTTCTGCTCCAGCATGTCTGTGCCACTGTGTACAAAGCCAGCTATATAAAGACATGCTTATATGAGTGTGATGGGGAGGAACTCGAGTGGCCTACACAGAGCCCTGACCTTGACCCTACTGAATAAATTGGAACACCAATTGTGACCCAGATCCTCTTCCCCCTCCTTCAGTACCTCACCTCCCCAATGTTTTTTGGCTGAATAGATACAAATCTTGCGGAAAGCCTTCCCAGAAGAGTGGATGCTCCATATTAATGCCATGATTTGGAATGGGATGTCCAACAAGTTCAATTGGATTACAGGCTGGGGATTGACCTTTTCTATTCTAGCCTGACTGTGCTCCTGTGTACAAAGTCAGCTCCATAAAGAAATAGTTTGACCAATTTGTTGTGGAGGAACTTGGGTAGCCTTAACAGAGCCCTGACCTTAAACCTACTGAAAACCTTTGTAATCAATTGGAGCAATGATTTTGACCTGTGTCTTCTCCTCCAACGTCAGTACCTGACCTCACAAATGTTTTTTGGTCGAATAGACACAAAACTTGTTGAACACCTTCCCAGAAGAATGGATGCTCCATATTGATGCCCATGACTTTGAATGGGATAACCAGCAAGCACATATGGGTTATAGTCTGGGGAAGGACCTTTTATGTTCTAGCATGACTGTGCCCCTATACACAAAGCCAGCTCCATAAAGACAAGGTATGACCAGTTTGGTGAGGAGGAACTCGAGTGGCCTTCACATTATTGCCTATGGCCTTGGAATGGGATGTCCAATAAACCTATAGGGGTGTGATGGTCACCTGTCCATAAATATTTGGCTGAATAGTGTAATTTTTCAAAAAAAGTGTGACTGAGTCTTGACCTCAACCCTAATGAACATCTTTGGGATAGATTGGAACACCGATTGTGACCAGGTCTTTTTCTCCAACATCAGTAGCTGACCTCAAGATTGTGTCTGAATAGACACAAACCTTGTGGAAAGCCTTCGTAGAAGAGTGGAGGCTCCACGTGAATGCCCATAATTTCGAATGTGATGTCCAATATGCTCATATGTATGGGTTATCGTCTGGGGAAGGACCTTTTCTGTTCTAGCATGACTGTGCCCTATACACAAAGCCAGCTCTATAAAGACAAGGTATAACCAGTTTGTTGAGGAGGAACTTGAGTGGCCTTCACATTAAAGCCTATGGCCTTGGAATGGGATGTCCAATAAACCTATAGAGGTGTGATGGTCACCTGTCCATAAATATTTGGCTGAATGGTGTAATTTTTCAAAAAAAGTGTGACTGAGTCTTGACCTCAACCCTAATGAACATCTTTGGGATAAATTGGAACACCGATTGTGACCCAGGTCTTTTTCTCCAACATCAGTAGCTGACCTCAAGATTGTGTCTGAATAGACACAAACCTTGAGGAAAGCCTTCCCAGAAGAGTGGAGGCTCCACATGAATGTCCATAATTTTGAATGTGATGTCCAATATGCTCATACATATGGGTTATAGTCTGGGGAAGGACCTTTTCTGTTCTAGCATACACAAAGCCAGCTCCATAAAGACAAGGTATGACCAGTTTGTTGAGGAGGACCTAGAGTGGCCTTCACATTAATGCCCAGTGCCTTGGAATGGGATGTCCAATAAACCTATAGAGGTGTGATGGTCATCTGTCCATAAATATTTGACTGAGTCTTGACCTCAACCCTAATGAACATCTTTGGGATAAATTGGAACACCAATTTTGACCCAGGTTTTTTTCTCCAACATCAGTAGCTGACCTCACAATTGTGTCTGAATAGACACACACCTTGTGGAAAGCCTTCCCAGAAGAGTGGAGGCTGCACATGAATGCCCATAATTCGAATGTGATGTCCAATATGCTCATACATATGGGTTATAGTCTGGGGAAGGACCTTTTCTGTTCTAGTATGACTGTGTCCGATACACAAAACTGACTTCATAAAGACATGGTTTGGCTAGTTTGTTGAGGAGGAACTCAAGTGGCCTTTACATTAATACTCATGGTCTTGGAATGGGATATCCAATAAACCTATAGAGGTGTGACGGTCACCTGTCCATAAATATTTGGCTGAAGTGTAATTTTTCAAAAAAGAGTGGAAGAGTGGAGGCTGCACATGAATGCCCATAATTTTGAATGTGATGTCCAATATGCTCATACATATGGGTTATAGTCTGGGGAAGGACCTTTTCTGTTCTAGCATGACTGTGCCCTATACACAAAACTGGCTAAATAAAGACATGGTTTGGCCAGCTTGTTGTGGAGGAACTTAAGTGGCCTCTACATTGGAATGGGATGTCACCTGTTCACAAATGTTTGACCGAACAATGTGACTTAGAATGGCATGGACTTCTTAAAGTCCTAGATGTAAAAGGTTTTATTGACTATTTTTATTAATATTATTATACAGGATTTATATAGCGCCAACAGTTTGCTCAGCGCTGTACATTATAATGGGAGACAGTACACGAGACAGTACAGTAACAATACGATTCAATACTCGAGGGGTTCGAGGGCCCTGCTCCTTGGAGCTTACAATCTAGGAGGGAGGGGATAGTGGTACAGGAGGAAATAGCTGTATGGGATGGAGTGGTAGGAAGAGTGGAGGAGTTCAGTAATTAGCTAGTAATTAGCTGAGGGTAGGCTTCCCTGAACAGATAGGTTTTCAGAGTACGCCTAAAGGTGAGCAGAGTAGGTGAAAGTCTGATGGATTGGGGTAGGGAGTTTCAGAGGAGGGGGAAGCCCTGGAGAAGTCCTGGAAATGAGCATGGGACGAGGAGACCAGGTAAATAGAGAGTTGGAGGTCTTGTGAGGAGCGGAGAGTACGTTTTGGGTGGTAGATGGATATCAGGTCGGTGATGTAGTTTGGGGCAGTATTATGAACAGCTTTGTACGTCAATGTTAGCATTTTGAATTTTATCCGTTGGGCAATCGGAAGCCAGTGGAGGGATTGGCAGAGAGGGGTGGAGGACACTGAGTGGAGGTCAGTGGAGGGATTGGCAGAAAGGGGTGGAGGACACTGAGTGGAGGTCAGTGGAAGGATTGGCAGAGAGGGGTGGAGGACACTGAGTGGAGGCCAGTGGAGGGATTGGCAGAGAGGGGTGGAGGACACTGAGTGGAGGTCAGTGGAGGGATTGGCAGAGAGGGTTGGAGAACACTGAGTGGAGGTCAGCGGATGGATTGGCAGAGAGGGGTGGAGGATACTGAGTGGAGGTCAGTGGAGGGATTGGCAGAGAGGGTTGGAGGACACTGAGTGGAGGTCAGCGGATGGATTGGCAGAGAGGGGTGGAGGACACTGAGTGGAGGTCAGCGGATGGATTGGCAGAGAGGGGTGGAGGACATTGAGTGGAGGTCAGCGGAGGGATTGGCAGAGAGGGGTGGAGGACACTGAGTGGAGGTCAGTGGAGGGATTGGCAGAGAGGGGTGGAGGACACTGAGTGGAGGTCAGTGGAGAGATTGGCAGAGAGGGGTGGCAGATATGGAGCGGTTAGTAAAGTGGATGAGTCTGGCCGCAGAATTCAAGATAGACTGAAGCGGGGATAGCCTGCGGTAGACTACGCGTGTATATAATTTGAGGCTGATTTACTAACCAAATTGCAAAGGTTCACCCCCTAAAAAAAAAACAAAACTAAGTGAAACAGAGTGAACATCCATTTCAATTATCCAATCAAGTGCAGATGAAAAAAAAAAATAAACAAGAATTTGCTTTTCACACAATTGGATAATTGAAATAAATCTTCACTCTTTTCTTGCGGGAACATTCTAAATTCCTTCTGTAAATCAGCCTCGCTGTCTCTTTTCTTTCTTTTCAATCCAAGTATTTTTTTTTTTTTTTCCTTTGTGATTGGCGTAGGCGTCTAAATGCATGTTGCCTTGAAAAAAAAAAAATAAATAAATAAAAAATAATAAAAAAATAAAAAGTTTCAACTGAAAATTCCACCGTGTTTGCTTAGCTCGATCAATGACATTCTAACAGTACAAGCAAACACATTAATTCTTGTCAGAGGAGCCGAGGTCTCAAATTGCTGAGTGAGTTATTGTGAATAAACCTTCCACTGGAAAAGTGTTATATCACAGCGGTTCTGCTGACTGGGGCTCTGGCATTTGGAAGCAGCTCCGCCATTTATCTTCTACAAATTAATTTTAAATAAAATTAAGAGGCTTAGTGGATAACAAGGCAGAAATACAGTATCAGCTTACGGCCGAGCGCGCTGTTTTCACCTGGATATATTTTACACACTGCATCAGGAATGCTAATTTATGGATACTACGGGCTTAAAGGTCATCTCCACCCAACGGTAACCGAAAAAAAAAAAAAAAAAACATTTTAAGGGAGAATATGAAAATAGAGTGTTCGTGCATTTAAAGAGGAACACCGGCTGAATTATTCACATCAGATCAAATGACACATATATTCGTAGGATAACACGGATTTGGTATGTACGCCGTTCTCTTCGCCGCCACGCTTTAAAATATGTCATGTGCCGTCTAGATTCATGAATATGCAAAAATATAAGCGTGTGAAGGTTGGGGCATTTTATTTGAAACCGCACTCTAGATTGGGGTCTCCAAACTATTCAGTACAAGGGCCACATCATATATTTTACAAATATTTAGGGGCCGAAATATACCCATCAGATTCCCCCCTTACAATAAGATCCTCATCAGAGTTCTCCTTACATCAGGGTCCCCATCAGAGCCCCCCCTTAAACCCTTAAACTAGACCCCCCCTCCTTACATCAGGGTCCCCATCAGAGCCCCCCCTTAAACCCTTAAACTAGACCCCCCCTCCTTACATCAGGGTCCCTATCAAAGCCCCCCCCCCCTTAAACTAGACCCCCCTCCTTACATCAGGGTCCCTATCAGAGCCCGCCCCCCCCTTAAACTAGACCCCCCTCCTTACATTAGGGTCTCCATCACAGCCCCTATTACATCATACTTTCTATCAGAGCCCCCCTTGCATTAGTATGTAAGCCCCCTTAAATCATAGTCCCTATCAGAGCTCCATGTTACATTAAAGACCCTATCAAAGCACCCCTTACATTAGGGTCCTCCTTACATCAGGATCCTCCTAACATCCGAATTCCCATCAGAGTCCTCCTTACATCAGGGTCTACATCAAAGCAACCCTTACTTAAGGGTCCTCCTTACATCAGGGTTCCCATCAGAGCCCACCCCCCTTTAAACTAGACCCCCCTCCTTACATTAGGGTCCTCCTTACATCAGGGTTCCCATCAGAGGCCCCCTTAAACTAGAACCCCCTCTTTACATTAGGGTCCCCATCACATCAGAGCTCCCCTTACATTAGTATGTAAGCCCCCTTAAATCATAGTCCCTATCAGAGCTCCATGTTACATTATAGTCCCCATCAAAGCACCCCTTACATCAGTGTCCTCTTTACATCAGAGGTCCCATCAGAGTCCCCCTTACATTAGGGTCTACATCAAAGCAACCCTTACTTAAGGGTCCTCCTTACATCAGGGTTCCCATCAGAGGCCCCCTTAAACTAAAACCCCCTCTTTACATTAGGGTCCCCATCATAGCCCCTCTTACATCATACTCTTTATCAGAGCCCCCCTTACATTAGTATGTAAGCCCCCTTAAATCATAGTCCCTATCAGAGCTCCATGTTACATTAGAGTCCCCATCAAAGCACCCCTTACATCAGGGTCCTCCTAACATCAGAATCCCCATCAGAGTCCCCCTTACATGAGGGTCTACATCAAAGCAACCCTTACTTAAGGGTCCTCCTCACATCAGGGTTCCCATCAGAGCACCCCCCTTAAATTAGACCCCCCTCCTTACATTAGGGTCCCCATCATAGCCCCTCTTACATCATACTCTTTATCAGAGCACCCCTTACATTAGTATGTAAGCCCCCTTAACTCATAGTCCCTATCAGAGCTCCATGTTACTTTAGAGTCCCCATCAAAGCACCCCTTACATTAGGGTCTACATCAAAGCAACCCTTACTTAAGGGTCCTCCTTACATCAGGGTTCCCATCAGAGGCCCCCTTAAACTAGACCCCCCCTCCTTACATTAGGGTCCCCATCACAGCCCCTCTTACATCATACTTTCTATCAGAGCCCCCCTTACATTAGTATGTAAGCCCCCTTAAATCATAGTCCCTATCAGAGCTCCATGTTACATTAGAGTCCCCATCAAAGCACCCCTTACATCAGGGTCCTCCTAAAATCAGAATTCCCATCAGAGTCCCCCTTATATTAGGGTCTACATCAAAGCAACCCTTACTTATGGGTCCTCCTTACATCAGGGTAACCATCAGAGGCCCCCTTAAACTAGACCCCTCTCTTTACATTAGGGTCCCCATCATAGTCCCTCTTACATCATACACTTTATCAGAGCCCCCCTTACATTAGTATGTAAGCCCCCTTAAATCATAGTCCCTATCAGAGCTCCATGTTACATTAGAGTCCCCATCAAAGCACCCCTTACATCAGGGTCCTACTAACATCAGAATCCTCATCAGAGTCCCCCTTACATGAGGGTCTACATCAAAGCAACCCTTACTTAAGGGTCCTCCTTACATCAGGATTCCCATCAGAGCCCCCCCCTCTTAAACTAGACCCCCCTCCTTACATTAGGGTCCCCATCACAGCCCCTATTACATCATACTTTCTATCAGAGCCCCCGTTGCATTAGTATGTAAGCCCCCTTAAATCATAGTCCCTATCAGAGCTCCATGTTACATTAGAGTCCCCATCAAAGCACCCCTTACATCAGGGTCCTCCTTACATCAGAGGTCCCATCAGAGTCCCCCTTACATCAGGGTCTACATCAAAGCAACCCTTACTTAAGGGTCCTCCTTACATCAGGGTTCCCATCAGAGGCCCCCTTAAACTAGACCCCCCTCCTTACATCAGAGTTCCCATCACAGCCCCCCTTACATCATAGTCTTTATCAGAGCCCCCCCCCCCCCCTTACATTAGTATGTAAGCCCCCTAAAATCATAGTCCCTGTCAGAGCCCCTTTACATTTGAGTTCCCATCAAAGCACCCCTTACATTAGGGTCCTCCTAACATCAGAGTTCCCATCAGAGTCCCCATTACATCAGGGTCTACATCAAAGCAACATTTACTTAAGGGTCCTCCTTACATCAGAGATCCCCTTAAACTAGACCCCCCTCCTTACATCAGGGTCCCCATCACAGCCCCCCTTACATCATAGTCTCTATCAGAGACCCCCCCCCCCATACATTAGTATGTAAGTCCCCTTAAATCATAGTCCCTGTCAGAGCCCCCCTTACATTAGAGTTGCCATCAAAGCACCCCTTACATCAGGGTCCTCCTTACATCAGAGGTCCCCATCAGAGTCCCCCTTACATCAGGGTCTCCATCAAAGCTCCCCTTACTTAAGGGTTCTTCTTACATCAGGGTCTCCATCAGAGTCCTCCTTAAACTAGACACCCTCCTTACATCAGGGTCCCTATCAGAGTACCCCTCACATCAGGGTCCCCATCACAGCCCTCCTTTACATCTCTGCCAGAGCACCACTTATATTTGTATATAAGCTCCTTTTACACCATAGTCCCTATCAATAGTCCCCCCTTTAGAGTCTCCTTCAAAACACCCATTAAATCAGGGGCCCCTTACATCAGGGTCTCCATTGAAGCACCCCTTATGTAAGGGTCCTCCTTACATCAGAGCCCCCATCAAAGTCTCCCTTACGCCAAAATCTGCATCAGAGGCCCTCTTAGATCAGGATCCCCATCAAAGCCCCTTGCCCTTACATTAAAGTCCCTATCATCAGAATCCTCATTAGAGTCCCCTTTACATTAGGGTCTCCATCAGACCACCCCTTACTTTAGGGTCCTCTTTACATCAGAGTCCCCCTTACAACAGGATCCCCATCAGAGCCCCCTTACTTTGGGGTCACCATCAGAGTCCCTCATTATATGGGGGTGAGGTTGGAGTGAAGTCTATAGGCAGCCTTTGCTGACCTTATTGCTCAATCACATTAAGGAAACCCATTCATCCTAGCTGTGGTCCAGATGCAATCTTGTAGTGGGCTGTAGTTTGGAGCAGGTGCGGACTGATAACTCATGGGGCCCCCCGGGCAATAGGGGATCATGGGGCCCCTGTGTCCTTGCCCAAACTCAAAAAAGCCTATGAAAAAGGTACCAGGGGCATCTCATGGGGCCCCCTACTGACCCCAGGCCCTCGGGCAGTGCCCGAGTTTCCAAATGGTCAGTCCGCCCCTGGTTTGGAGACCCTTACTCTAGACCAGGGGTGTCAAACTCAATTTCATTGTGAGCCACATCAGCATTATGGTTGCCCTCAAAGGGCTGGTTGCATCTGTATGGCTAGATGTTCAGAGCACCCCACTCCCCTTACATCAGGTGTCAAGATCCCCCCCGCCATCAGATGTCAAGAGTCCCCCACCCTTCCTTACATCACAGCGCACTCCCTTACCTTGTGCTGCTGCCGGGAAGAAGATGGGAGTGGAGCTGGAAGCAGAAAGTGTAGAGTATGGAGGAGGACCAGAGGAGGGCTGGAGTCAGCTGAATGCCAAGACCAGAGGAGGTGGAGATGAGAGGGTGTTGTGGCTGCACAGAGAGGTGCAGGATCTGTAGGAATTCTGTCCTCCTCTCTGCTACCAAATGCTGAGACAAGGTGGAGACAGAGACGAAGGGGGTGCCACAGCTGCAGGAGAGGTATGAGGGCCACATGAAATGGCCTGGCAGGCCAGAATTGGCCCTCAGGCCTTGTGTTTGACACACGTTCTCTAGACAGATATGAAACAGGCAAATTAGGCAGCTCTGTAGTCATTGATACATTGTGAAATGTATTTTTTAAATACAAGCAGTGTAAGCATGGCTTTTTTTTATCTGGAACTTGGTGGAACTTAGTTCCCTCACATCTGGATCAGGTCCTCTACTCCCTGCTCACCACTATCACTTGTAAACACAGAAGTCCGGCTACAGGTGATACAGGTGCCCGGGATGCAGTGCAGTTGCCGACACCCCCACTGGATGTTCTCCCTCAAGTAAGAGAGCCTAAGCCACCTACAGTGTGAGGGAAGGTCCCGGAGCCAGCTGGGTGCTTCAGCTTAATACAGCAAAAGTCATGTGGAAGATGGTGAAACTTTTAAGGAATGGGGACAATATGGCAGTGAAGGGGGAAGTTGCATTCAGAGGTCATAGCTGAAGAGGGTGAAAGGAGATGTGGATAGGGATGCAGAGGTAAGCAACTGTGGAAGAAGACTGAACTCTGCACTCTGTATGCAGCACACCCCTGAACTCTGCACTCTGTATACAGTGCACCCCTGAACTCTGCATTGTGTACACAGCGCACCCCTGAACTCTGCACTCTGTATGCAGTGCACCCCCCAACTCTGCACTCCGAATGCAGCGCACACCCAAACTCTGCACTCTGAATGCAGCACACACCTGAACTCTGCATTCTGTGTGTAGTGCACCCCTGAACTCTGCACTCTGTATACAGCGCACCCCTGAACTCTGCACTCTGTATACAGTGCACCCCTGAACTCTGCATTCTGTGTGTAGTGCACCCCTGAACTCTGCACTCTGTATACAGTGCACCCCTGAACTCTGCATTTTGTATGCAGCGCACACCTGAACTCTGCATTCTGTATGCAGCGCACATCTGAACTCTGCACTGTGTACACAGCGCACCCCTGAACTCTGCACTCTGTATGTAGTGCACCCTCGAACTCTGCACTCCGAATGCAGCGCACACCTGAACTCTGCATTCTGTATGCAGCGCAATCTGAACTCTGCATTCTATGTGCAGTGCACCCCTGAACTCTGCACTCTGTATGTAGTGCACCCCTGAACTCTGCACTCTGTATACAGTGCACCCCTGAACTCTGCATTGTGTACACAGCGCACCCCTGAACTCTGCACTCTGTATGCAGTGCACCCCCCAACTCTGCACTCCGAATGCAGCGCACACCTGAACGCTGCATTCTGTATGCAGCACACACCTGAACTCTGCATTCTGTATGCAGCGCAATCTGAACTCTGCATTCTATGTGCAGTGCACCCCTGAACTCTGCACTCTGTATGTAGTGCACCCCTGAACTCTGCACTCTGTATACAGTGCACCCCTGAACTCTGCACTCTGTATACAGTGCACCCCTGAACTCTGCATTGTGTACACAGCGCACCCCTGAACTCTGCACTCTGTATGCAGTGCACCCCCCAACTCTGCACTCCGAATGCAGCACACACCTGAACTCTGCACTCTGTAAACCTTTTTGTAGGGTTTTGTGGTAAAGACTTACAGCATTTTTTTAGGCTATTATTATTGTCTGTGTGAGTCTAATTGGTGAGATTTACTCCCATTATCCATTGTGTCACCTGAACAACAAGGGAAGGAAAATCTCTCGAACTGGGTCATAGCAATGAAAATATGTTTTTTAAAGAACGGCGCAGGATTGGAATCTTTTTTTTTTTGCTTTGTATCTGTTGGGGAGATTGTTCATTGCTTCTTGCTTTCCTCAATGGGGAAGGGAATTATTGATTAGGGCAGAGATAAGAAGAATGAAAAAGAATGACCACCCCAACTGGGTCACTATTATGGTAATCTCAGAATACTTACCAGGACTTCCAATGGTAGTCTCAAAATCTCTGCCAGGACTTCCAAGAGTATTCACAAAATCCCTGCCAGGACATCAAATGGTACTCTCAGAATCTCTTTCAGGACTTACAGTGGTAATCTCAGAATCCCTGCCAGGACATCCAATGGTACTCACAAAATCCGTGGCAGGACATCCAATGGTACTCTCAGAATCCCTTCCAGGACATTCAATGGTACTCTCAGAATCCCTGCCAGGACTTCCAATGGTACTCTCAAACGCCCTGCCAGGACTTCCAATGGTACTCTCAGAATCCCTGCAAGGACATCCAATGGTACTCTCAGAATCCCTGCCAGGACTTCCAATGGTACTCTAAAACGCCCTGCCAGGACTTCCAATGGTACTCTCAGAATCCCTTCCAGGACATCCAATGGTACTCTCAGAATCCCTTCCAGGACATTCAAAGGTACTCTCAAAATCCCTGCCCAGATATCCAATGGTACTCTCAGAATCCCTGCCAGGACATCCAATGGTACTCTCAGAATCCCTGAAAGGACTTCCAATAGTACTCACAGAATTCCTTCTATGACTTACAATGGTACTCTCAGAATCCCAGCCAGGACATCCAATGGTACTCTCAGAATCCAAGCCAGGACTTCCAATGGTACTCTCAGAATCCCTGCCAGGACATCCAATGATACACTCAGAATCCCTGTCAGGATATACAATGATACTCTCAGAATCCCAGCCAGGACTTCCAATGGTACTCTCAGAATCCTTGCCAGGATTTCCAGTGGTACTCTTAGGATCTCTGCCAGGGCTTCCAATTGTACTCTCAGAATCCATTCCAGTGCTTCCAATGGTACTCTAAGTATCCCTGTCAGGACATCCAATTGTACTTGCAAAACTCCTGTCAGGGCATCCAACGGTACTGACAGAAAATCTGCCAGGACATCCAATTTGCAAAATCTCTGGCAGGACTTCCAGACTTCCCAGTAACAATGCTGGCAGTTTTTTAAATGCAAAAATCATCATGTTTGCTACAATAGAGTTCAATGGAGAAGCTGCTGAAGCACATGTACCACATTCTTGTCGTGTTTTTAAGCGTTTTGCCGCATTTTACATTTTTATTCTGCCCAGCAACAAAACATTTTTCCCTTAAAAACAAAAAAACACTGCTAAACGGACAAAAACACAATGCATTGGTGTGAAGGAAGCTTTTTTTTTTGCCATCTGTGTAGATTCCACTTGACTTGTACACACAAGAGGACATGAGAGGAAATTTCTTCAAATTGTGCAGAAACAGTTATCAAAGAAGCATATCCCTGTTTGGATATTTCCATTCATTTCTGTTTTGGTGGCAATACAAAGTTTTGGGTTTTCCTTCACTTACACTGGTTGGCAGCTGAAATAGTGAGGGCAAATCTTCCTAGCATGGACACAGACAGCAATAGAAAAAAAAAAAAAAGAAAAAAAATGACAGAGGTCTTAACATTTCCTTTTTTTCTACCCAAAACTTAAAAAAAAAATTGTGGGTTTAGATAGAGTATAAGCCGTTTCCTTGTTTTGTTTTTTCCATGGAAAACAACTATAAAAAAAAGAAACCCATTCATCCTAAAGCATTGTCTGCAATGACTCACGGCAACCAATCATTTTCAAAATGGCCTTGAAATAAATGATAGCTGACGCCAGAAAACTTGACTCAGACTCATGTCTGTGAGGCAATACAGGCAGCTCTTGTTTCAAACAATTTGATAACGGCCAGACCCCATTGTGTTTTGCTGCAAGTGAATGCATTTCCTGAAGCAATGTATTTAGTGGCTATTGAGGAATTTTGTAACTATTATATATCTGTATATGTAACTCGAGAGTCCTGACTTAAATCTTACTTTCACCTGGGGTGAAATGGAATGTCAACTGCAAGCCAGGTCTTCTCATTCACAGAACCAAAGAACCAGTACTTACAAATACTCTTCTGGATCAGTGGGTACATATTTCCATGGGCACAAATCTCGTGGAAAGCCTTCCCAGGAGAGTGGAGGTCAAAGGCATGGATTGAAGAACTTGAGTGGTCTGCAATCCTAATCTCAATTCTACTGAACATCTTTGGGATGAATTGGAATGCTGATGGTAAGCCAGGTCTTCTCATCCAACATTAATATGTGACCTTATAGATACCCTTTTATCTGAATGGGCACAAATCTCGTGGAAAGCCTTCCCAGAAGAGAGGAGGTCAAAGGCATGGATTGAAGAACTTGAGTGGTCTTCAATCATAATCTCAATTCTACTGAACATCTTTGGGATGAATTGGAATGCTGATGGTAAGCCAGGTCTTCTCATCCAACATCAATATGTGACCTTATAGATACCCTTTTATCTGAATGGGCACACACAGTCGTGTCTAAAAATATTGGCACCCCTGCATTTCTGTCAGATAATGAAGAAAAGAAGAGGCATCCAAATGTCCAGTAGAGAGATGGAAGAAACTCATTGATGGATACAGGAAGCCATAGATCTCAGATATTTTTTCCAAGAGGTGCGCTACCAAATATTAAATTGAGGGTTCCAATAATTTTGTCCAGTCAATTTATGGAGTTTTGGGTAGAATGTGTCAGATTTGGCTTTTTGTTTCTCCACTTTTTTTTTGGTCATACCAATACAAACAAAAAAAATAAACATGAGAATGCCGAAACATTTGTAATTGCAACAATTTTCTGGGCGAAATGGTGCATTATCTGACAGAAATGCAGGGGTGCCAATATTTTTGGCCATGACTGTATTCCCGCAGACACAAATCTTGTGGAAAGCCTTCCCAAAGGAGGCGAGGTCACAAGCATGGTCTGAGGAATGTGAATAGTCTACATAGAGCGCCCATCCTAAGTCTACTGAGCACCATTGAGATGAATTGGAATGCCCATTATAAGCCAGGTCTTTTTATCCAGCATCAATACCCGACTTCACGAATTCTCTTTTGGCTGAATGGACACAAATTCCCAGAGACAAAAGTCTTGTGAAAAGCCTTCCCAGACATGGTTTGAAGAACTTGAGTGGTCTGCACAGAGCCCTGACCTCAACTCTACTGAACACCTTAGAGATAATTTGGAATACCAATTTTGAGCCAGGTCTTCTCATCCAATCTTACAAATCCTCATATGTCTGAATTGCACACACACACTCCAAAAATGTAGGGGAAGTCTTTTCAGATGTGTAAAGGCTGTTAAAGCGACAAAGCAAGATGGAAGGGAGTAGCTCTATGTTAATGGAAACGTATTTGGAAATGGAATGTTAAGCAAGCTCTTGTACAGTGGGGATCGAAAGTTTGGGCACCCCAGCTAAAAATTTGTATTAATGTGCATAAAGAAGCCAAGGAAAGATGGAAAAATCTCCAAAAGGCATCAAATTACAGATTAGACATTCTTATAATATATCAACAAAAGTTAGATTTTATTTCCATCATTTACACTTTCAAAATAACAGAAAACAAAAAAATGGCGTCTGCAAAAGTTTGGGCACCCTGCAGAATTTATAGCATGCACTGCCCCCTTTGCAAAGCTGAGACCTGCCAGTGTCATGGATTGTTCTCAATCATCTTCTGGGAAGACCAGGTGATGTCAATCTCAAAGGTTTTAAATGCCCAGACTCATCTGACCTTGCCCCAACAATCAGCACCATGGGTTCTTCTAAGCAGTTGTCTAGAAAACTGAAACTGAAAATAGTTGACGCTCACAAAGCTGGAGAAGGCTATAAGAAGATAGCAAAGCGTTTTCAGATGTCAATATCCTCTGTTCGGAATGTAATTAAGAAATGGCAGTCATCAGGAATAGTGGAAGTTAAAGCAAGGTCTGGAAGACCAAGAAAAATATCAGACAGAACAGCTCGCAGGATTGTGAGAAAAACAATTCAAAACCCACGTTTGACTGCACAATCCCTCCAGAAAGATCTGGCAGACACTGGAGTTGTGGTACACTATTCCACTATAAAGAGATACTTGTACAAATATGGTCTTCATGGAAGAGTCATCAGAAGAAAACCTCTTCTACGTCCTCACCACAAAAATCATCGTTTGAACTTTGCAAATGAACATATAGACAAGCCTGATGCATTTTGCAAACAAGTTCTGTGGACCGATGAGGTTAAAATTGAACTTTTTGGCAGGAATGAGCAAAGCTACGTTTGGAGAAGAAGGGGCACAGAATTTAATGAAAATGTTAAGGATGGGGTTGGATCAATGATGCTTTGGGGTGGTGTTGCAGCCAGTGGCACAGGGAACATCTCACGAGTAGAAGGAAAAATGGATTCAATAAAATTTCAGCAAATTTTGGATGGTAACTTGATGCCATCTGTGAAAAAGCTGAAGTTAAAGAGAGGATGGCTTCTGCAAATGGATAATGATCCTAAACAAACCTCGAAATCCACGGGGGATTACATCAAGAGGCGTAAACTGAAGGTTTTGCCATGGCCTTCACAATCTCCTGACCTCAACATCATTGAAAATCTATGGATAGACCTTAAAAGAGCCGTGCGTGACAGACAGCCCAGAAATCTCAAAGAACTGGAAGACTTTTGTAAGGAAGAATGGGCAAAGATACCTCAAACAAGAATTGAAAGACTCTTGGCTGGCTACAAAAAGCGTTTACAAGCTGTGATACTTGCCAAAGGGGGCAGTACAAGATATTAACTGCGGGGTGCCCAAACTTTTACAGACGCCATTTTTTTGTTTTCTGTTATTTTGAAAGTGTAAATGATGGAAATAAAATCTAACTTTTGTTGACATATTATAAGAATGTCTAATCTGTAATTTGATGCCTTTTGGAGATTTTTCCATCTTTCCTTGGCTTCTTTATGCACATTAATACAAATTTTTAGCTGGGGTGCCCAAACTTTCGATCCCCACTGTAGGTGTGATGGTCTGGTGTTTACACATTTGTGGCTATATAGTGTTGCCCAACCTATTATCTGGTAGTCATATGAGACCCTGTATCACTTATTGTGGAGTCCTTGGGGCACTTGAAGTTAGTAGTGTTTTGGTGCTTACTCAGTAAAGGACAAATATTCTTTCGACTGGCTTCTAGTAATTAAATTTTTAGCTTATGTATCACTATCTTCTCTTTGTTTCTTCTTAGAATGGATTTTGCTGAGAAATATCAAATGTGCCACAAGTACATTTTAAGGGGGCTTTGAGTTTTTTGCTATTTGGTTTGTAAAGAGGCTGCAATAGCAGCAATCTTTAGCAGACTCATGTAGAGTGTCCTGTCTTTGGTCACCTCCTGAAGCATATCCCTAAGCTCCAGCAACTCTTATATAATGTTCAGGGTCTTTGATCATCACCTGTAGCATGCATTCAGTCTCTGATCATCTCCGGTAGCATGTCCATAGTCTTTGACCATCTCCTGTTGCCTGTCTTCCGTCTTCTACAGTTTTTTGAAGCATTACATTTACTAAATATGATCTGCAGCCCGTTGTTGATGTCATGGGCCTCATTTGAGGTGATCTGTATCAGGTAAGTTGACCTGATCTAGTGTATTTTCTTGGAATGATGCCATCCATCTAGAATAGGTTGACTGGATGTTTCCTTTCTAGGTACAGTCCCCAGTTTTAGGAGGCTGTACCCAGATAAAAAGTGTCCCCATATGAGTCTTCACTTTTAATAATGCGAGCAGAAAAAGGGAAGCGCCATCTAAGTGCAGGAAATCAATTATTAAGCTCATAAATTGGCAACTCACATGTTTTGTCAGTATGGAATGCTCTCCCTTCTTTCAATGGTTTGTGACCAATTTTTTAAGGACGTGTTAAAAATTGAGGTGTGGCATTACGGGAGCGGTTACAAATTTTTTGGGGGTAGTCAGATGGATGTCCCCAGATTTCCATGTGAAAATCTGGTCACCTGAACCTTAGATCAACCCAGGGGACGGACTGACCATTTGGAAACTCGGGCACTGCCAGAGGGCCCGGGGTCAGTAGGGGGCCCCATGAGATGCCCCTGGTACCTTTTTCATAGGCTTTTTTGAGTTTGGGCAAGGACACAGGGGCCCCATGATCCCCTATTTCCCAGGGGCCCCATGAGTTGTCAGTCCACCCCTGTATCAACCAGTACAGTTGAAGTCCTATTTTGATATGACATCTACTTTGATACAGATGGGACACAAGATGTTATCCTTTCAAATTTCCTTATCCACCATTAAACAGGCAAATCGTATGGAAAAATAAAAAATCCCAGGAAACATTTTAAACATTTATTTATTGCTGACATAGAAACACAGTTAAAAAGGTAACATGACATCTGAAGTGAAGACTACAGATAATGTATTCAAGCCCCATTAGAATTAACATTTATGTCTAGGTAAATACATGCAGCTCGGAGCTCTGAGTGCCACAGGAGAATTCTATATACTTATATGAAAAGAGACAGAAGGGAGTGGAGGGGAGGAGGGGGTACACTTTGTATTAGAGACCCTCAGGGATTCTTCTTGAACCATTATCAGATGGGAAAGTGAAGTAGATTCTCTTTTTTTTTTTTCTGCACATTTAAAAACATTTTATTAAAGAAAATACATTGGGGACAATATCAAAAAATTGCAACTCTACTTATTTGCTGGGCACAGAGAAAAATAAAATTAAAAACAATAGCTATTTCAGCATTCATCTGATCCCTTGACAAGTGGAAAATTCTAGAAGCGTACAAGATAAATACAGCATTTACAGCGGGATAAATTACAGTATTTTACGCCAACATTTGTTTGTAGGTTATATAAAACAGCTTACATTGAGACAGCACGCTACCCAACCAATATTTACACGATTTCTTTATTTTTATATGTGTGCATATCTATCTTTTTCTCCTTCTCCCCCTCTCTCTCTCTATATTTATATCCTAGAACAAAAGAATCTCTGAAACAGAAGTATGGATATTGAAAAAGATACCAAACTATATATATCTGGCTCATACTATATGGCCAGAGACCAACGATTTTTTTGCTCTTCCAACCTTGTGGTAGCAGTTTTGGGAAGGCCGTTTTCTGTTCCAGCATGACTGTTCATGAAGTAAGCTCCATAAAAACATGGTTTGACCAGTTTGGTTTGGAGGAACTCAAATGGCCTACAAAGACTCCTGACCTCAAACCTTTGGGATGCATGGAACACCGATTGTGGGCAAAGCCTTCTAATAAAACGTCACAAATGAGCAAAAAGTACCAAGACACACTCCAACATAATGTGGAAAGTCTTCCCAGAACAGTGGTAGCTGTTGTACCCAGAAAACCAACTCTATATTAATGGCCAAGGTTTTGTAATGGAATGTCCAACAAGCTCATTTGGGGTACAGTTCATGGAAGGACCTTTTCTGTTCCAGCATGACTGAGCCCCTGTGTTAAAAGTAATCTTTCTAAACACATGGTTTGACCAGTTTGCTGTGCAGGAGCTTGAATGCCCACAAGTTCTCTAACCTCAATCCTACTGAAAACCTTTGGGATGAATTGGAATGCCGATTGTGAGCCAGTACCTGACCTCGCAAATGGGTGAAAAGTACCAAGACACACTCCAAAATCATGTTGAAAGTCTTCCCAGAAAAGTGGTAGCTGTTGTAGCCAGAAAAGAGAGTCAACTCCATATTAATGGCCATGGTTTTGTAACGGGATGTCCAACAAGCTTGTATGGGCTACAGTTTTGGGAAGGCACTTTCTGTTTCAGCACAACTGTGCCTCTGTGTACAAAGTAAGATCCATAAATACACAACCAGTGTTGTGTAGAGGAGCTCAATGGCCTACAGAGAGCCCTGATCTCCATCCAACTGAAACCCTTTGATGAATTGGACCACCAATGGTGAGCTAGGTCTTATAATCCAACATCAGTAGCTGACCTCACAAATGGGTACAAAGTACCAAGACACACTCCAAAATCATGTGTAAAGTTTTCCAAGAAGAGTGGTAGCTGTTGTAGCCAGAAAATAGTCAACTCCATATTAATGGCCATGCTTTTGTACCGAGATGTCCAACAAGCTCATATGAGCTACAGTTTGGAGAAAGACCTTTTCTGTTCCAACTGTACAAAAAAAAGCTTCCAACTTTGTGGTACCCATTTGGTGAAGGCCCTTTTCTTTTCCAGCATGACTGTGCCCCTGTGTACAAAGCCAGCTCCATAAAGACATGGTTTGACCAGTTTGTTGTGGAGGAATTTGAGTGATCTTCACAGAGCCCTGACTCACCTAGGGAAACCCTTACTAAAACCAACTCATCGGGAGTCAAAATGAAAAATGCCCCCCATTTTGGTGGCCAGTAGGAAGAATGCAGTCCTTACAGTGGTGGTCAGAATGCCAACCTCACAGACAGTTAAATAGATCTTTGGTGTCAGGTTGCTGATTTTGCCAAGTGGTATTGGCCCTAGAAGTACAGTATGCAGGCACCATCAAAATGGAGAACAATTGGCTAAAGGAAACCAAAAAACTAGCTGGAGAATCTTTAGAGTTCCACTGAACAATGGTTAAGAATGACTGCTCTCTGGTATCTCTGTATTTCTGTACTGTAGGTTCTGATACTGTTTTCTTCTTCTTCCACTAAACATATTGACATATTGGTTGGTTAATTGTCCTGTTGTAAGGGATTTCCGGTGAGACGAATTGGGAATAGAAATGCGCATAGAAACGTCCGGAGAAGAGTGATCGGTTGTGCGCATGCGCGCGGAAATGCGCGATTGCGCACTTGCACATGCACGGCGAAGATTGACACCAGACGGACTATTTAAAGGGAGTCTCTGTCCATGTTGAGTGCTGACTCGTCTTCAGCTCCCCCGTGTCCTGCTTGTTCCTGTGTGATTCCCTTGTTGCTGACCCGGATTGTTCCTGACCTGACTCTGATTACTCTCCTGATTGATACTGGTTCCTGACTTTGGCTCTGCTCCTGACTTCGGGTTGCTTCTGATTCTGTACCGTGCTGTCCGCCCGTTGATGACCCCGGCTATTCCTATGATATTGCTCCTGTCTCTCACCCTCACTTCCTGCCTTGCTCTGGTGCACGTCTGGCGATCTACAAAACCAGCTCTGCCTGTTACTACTGTGCCTGAATCAGAGGATCATCAGTCTTCCAAGGTCATCATCTGCAAGAGCTGCAAACAACATCTACTGGCGCTCTTGTCCCCCTGGGTCCCTAGACAGCCTCTGTTCCAACTCCAGTGGGGTCAGGGCTAGTGACACAAGTGAGGCCGACCTCATCATTTCAGTCTCCCATCAGGTACGTGACACCTGTACTCACAATGAAAGAATACATGCCTTTGTGATGGTGACTTAAGATTGTATGTTCCTTTGCAGAACAGGGGCAGTTCATTATTGAACTATATACAAGACTAAATTATTTCTATACATAGGGTGTGAACCATGACCTCCAACAGGGAGTAGGATGACTTTGTCCTTGTTTCTCATATAGCGATAGCATCCCAAACATTTTGACCTCAAGTATCTCACATTAGAATCACTGGAAAAGCATAACCTGGATCTGATCAGTTTGCTGAGAAAGAAACAAATAGCTACAGTTGCAAGAAAAAGTATGTGAACCCCTTGGGATTACGTGGAGTTTTGCATGAATTGGGCATAAAATGTGCTCTGAACGTCATCTAAGTCACAACAATAGAAGAACACAGTCTGCTGAACATAATACTACACAAACATTAGATGTTGCCATGGTTTAATTGCACATAACATGTAAACATTCACAGTGCAGGGAGGAAAAAGTATGTGAGTCCCTAGCTTAATGACTTCTCCCAGAGCTAATTGGAGCCAGGAGTGAGCCAACCTTGACTCCAATCAGTGTGATGATATTGGATGTGTTGCTGACAGCTGTCCTGCCCTTAAAAAACACACACCTGTTTTGGGTTTACTGGTTTCAAGAAGCACTGTCTGATGTGAACCATGCCTCGCAGAAAAGAGCTCTCAGAAGACCTATGATCAAGAATTGTTGACTTGCATGAAGCTGGAAAGGGTTACAAAAGTATCCCCAAAAGCCTTGATGTTCCTGTGTCCACAGTAAGACAGACTGTCTACAAATGGAGAAAGTTTAGCACTGTTGCTACTCTCCCTAGGCTTGGTCGTCCTGTAAAAATGACTGCAAGAGCACAGCGCAGAATGCTGCATGAGGTAAAGAAGAATCCCAGAGTGTCAGCTAAAGACCTACAGAAATCTCTGGCACATGCTAACATTTTTGTTGACACATCTACAATAAGGAAAACATTAAACAAGAATGGAGTACATGGGAGGACACCACGGAGGAAGCCATTGCTGTCCAAAAAGAATATTGCAGCACGTTTGAAGTTTGCAAAAGAGCACCTGGATGTTCCACAGCACTACTGGCAAAATATACTGTGGACAGATGAAACCAAGATTGAGTTGTTTGGGAAGAACACACAACACTATGTGTGGAGAAAAAAAGGCACAGCACACCAACATCAAAACCTCATCCCCACTGTGAAACATGGCGGAGGGAGCATTATGGTTTGGGGCTGCTTTGCTGCCTCAGGGCCTGGATGGATTGTTGTCATTGATGGGAAAATGAATTCCAGAGTTTATCAAGACATTTTGCAGGAAAACATACGACCATCTGTCCGCCAACTGAAGCTCCGCAGAGGATGGGTGATGCAACAGGACAATGACCCAAAGCATACAAGTAATTCAACAAAACAATGGCTGCAACAGCACAGAATACGCCTTCTGGAGTGGCCCAGTCAGAGTCCTGACCTCAACCCAATTGAAATGCTGTGGCATGACCTTAAGAGAACGATTCACACCAGACATCCCAAGAATATTGCTACACTAAAACAGTTTTGTGAAGAGGAATGGTCCAAAATGACTCCAGATCGTTGTGCAGGTCTGATCTGCAACTACAGGAAACGTTTAGTTGAGGTTATTGCTGCCAAAGGAGGGTCAACCAGTTATTAAGTCCAAAGGTTCACATACTTTTTCCTCCCTGCACTGTGAATGTTTACATGTTATGTGCAATTAAACCATGGCAACATCTAATGTTTGTGTAGTATTATGTTCAGCAGACTGTGTTCTTCTATTGTTGTGACTTAGATGACGTTCAGAGCACATTTTATGCCCAATTCATGAAAAACTCCACGGAATCCCAAGGGGTTCACATACTTTTTCTTGCAACTGTACATTCTTTCTTTTTCAAGTAACTGAATCCAGTAAGGATTTGTGTGGTTGCAGCAAGCATACAAATTTGAAAATTTCATACTGACAGTTTGTAAAAATGTTAGCAGGATGTTTTTCAACACAATGTTGAACTTGGCCCTTGGGGTGATTGTCAGCTTCAGGAGGAAATATTTAAGAGATGCCAGGTTTTCAATACATGGTCAAACCATCAAATACAAAGACATTTGGTTCAAACAAGGTTCCTGGCTCTGGTAAGGCAGCTTGTAGAACAAACAGACCTCCCTTGAAGGTTCGAAGTATTTTTCCATTCGTGTCTTCATTCCATTTATCTAAGACCCAATGTAGGAGAAGCGATGTGTACCCCAAAATGCACTCCATGTTTTTTAGGTGATTAAACTGCAAACATTTAAAAGTATTGTGGACTCTTTCATCTTTTGGTTTAGTACCCATTTCTTTATGTCTACACTTTGGGTGACTGTTTAAAGTTTGAGTTTGTGGCATTAACAGTATTCCAAAAAGTTTGTGAACACCTGACCAACACAACTACATTGCATGGCCAAAAATATGTGAACAGCATTACGTTCAGGTGTTCCCAGAGAAGGGTACTGTTAATGCTGCATCATGAAAATACATTTTGGACAATTGTGCACTTTCACTCTTGTGGTAACAGTTTGAGAAAGATCCTTTTTTGTTCCAGCATGGCTGTGACCCCATATACAAAGCCAGATCCAAGAAAGACTGGGTTTGACCGGGTTGATGTGAGGGACCTCAAGATCTGTTCAGAGTCCTGACCTAAACCCCACTGAGCACCTTTGGAATAAATTGCAAAGTTTACTGCATGCCAGGTCTTATCATCTAACATCAGATCCTGAATCAATGCTGGGACAGGGTCATCCAGAGCCCAGGATGAAGATATGTATCTGCAACCCCATCCCCTGCTGCTATTGCATACCTTAGATGGGTATACCACTCTGCTCTCCTGAACAGAGGCAGACTGACAACTCATGGGGCCCCCGGGCAATAGGGGATCATGGGGCCCCTGTGTCCTCTCCCACACTCAAACCACACCCAAAAAAGCCTATGAAAGGTACCAGGGACATCTCATGGGCCCCCTACAGACCCTGGGCCCTCGGGCATTGCCCGAGTTCCCCAATGGTCAGTCTGCCCCTGCTCCTGAAAACCTTCTCTATCCCCTCAAGCTCCAGATAGTTGGCATAGAGAGTGCATTGGACATGTGTCCTTTCCATTGTTTTCTAGCAACTGGAGGTGGGTGGTTACGCATGCACTGTGTGTTTTTCATCTCAGCTGAAGATGGTTGGGGTGAGGGTGGCAGAGAGTGAATATACTAGAGCTCAGAGTGATGGCAGTAAGTGTCAGAGCCAACAGAAAGCCGTGGCCTGGTAAGAGGGAAGCCACATCTGCTAGTTGCCTGCCACTGATCTGGAGTGTGTACTTGGTGCTTGCCATTTGGTGCCCCCCACGCATGAGGACGGTTCCCCCCACGCATGAGGACACTGCCCCCCCCCCTTTACTTGACCTTGTGGAAACCCTTCTCAGAAGAGTGACAACGGGGGACAACTCCAAATTAATGGCCATGGTTCTGGAAAAGGATGTCCAACAAGCTCCTATTGGTGTGATGGTCAGGTGCCCACAAAACTTCGGCCATATAGTGTATAGTCCTTCAATTTACAGTCTACCAGGAACTCTTCTCCAAACGGTAAAATCGTTCCTCCTTTGATTGTGTTTTCCTACAGAAACCATTATGGTGATTTTGAGATCTGGGATTTTTCCAAGCTCCAACGAAGAGGCCTTGTAAATTAACCTACCTGAAATGACTTCAAAATTTAATAACTTTCATTTTGCTGCAGCCCGCTTAATATTCATGTGTGCATTGGTGCCCATGAACAACCAAATCATTTGCATTCTTGTTTTATAAACGTACCTGACATTATGCAAAGCAAATTAATTTTTGTTTATTGCCGCATAAAATAAAGAAATCGTGAAAATGACGCCCTTCTCTAAAAACCATTAAACACGTTTTTTTCTGTCTTTTTTTTTTTTTTTTTAGATTGTATTTTCTACTCAGTCTAAAAGCTCATCTGTTTATTTGAGTCTATGAAATTTTTGAGTTTCGTATGCACTAAATAAAGACAAACTCAATGTACTATATACAATATACAAACTAAAGCATGTAAAATGAGTGCTCTGTGCTCTATTTCATCCATACATGAATTTACTTGAAGCGTTTGCTGGATATTATTGGTTAGTCGTGTTAAATAAAACTACTTCGAAAAAATGGACCGTCTTCTACCATATAGTTAATCCGTTTAACGAATAGCAAGGCTAGTATAGAGATTGATTCTAAACTAAAATCCAAGGTTGATTTAGCAGTCATTGGTGTGAAATTTACATACATGTGTATAAAAACATGGGTATGGGGTGAAATCCTCATTAAACCCATAATCTACTTTTCAGTATGTTTTGCATCATGCACTTTATACAGTTTTTCTTAAGCAAATATTTTTTTGTAAATCTGTTGCATTGATGCCAACTGTCCCGAATTTGCTGGGACAGTCCCAAGTTTTGGAGCTCTATCCCGCTGATGCTATGTCCTGGGCCATGTCCCATGTTCACAGCATCAACCTTATTTAAAGAACCACTTATGTGCAAAGAGGCATTCATTATTTTTTTGGGTGTTGGGGGGTCAGTCTGCAAACAGGTGGTACCCCCATATTTAAAGGTGGGGTTTGGGTGCTACCAACCCATAGAGTGGGCATGATGGCAGGTCCCTCTATATTTGTGGTATGGTATGAATGGGACCAACCCATACATTGGGCATGGCACATCCACCAGGAAAGTGGGCAGGATTAATAGTGTTCTGGGTTTCTGCGTGGGAGTGGGCAGGATTAATAGTGTTCTGGGTTTCTATGCGGGAGTGGGCAGGATTAATAGTGTTCTGGGTTTCTGCGTGGGAGTGGGCAGGATTAATAATGTTCTGGGTTTCTGTGCGGGAGTGGGCAGGATTAATAATGTTCTGGGTTTCTGCGTGGGAGTGGGCAGGATTAATAGTGTTCTGGTTTCTGCGTGGGAGTGGGCAGGATTAATAGTGTTCTGGGTTTCTGCGTGGGAGTGGGCAGGATTAATAGTGTTCTGGGTTTCTGCGTGGGAGTGGGCAGGATTAATAGTGTTCTGGGTTTCTGCGTGGGAGTGGGCAGGATTATTAATGTTCTGGGTTTCTGCGTGGGAGTGGGCAGGATTAATAGTGTTCTGGGTTTCTGTGTGGGAGTGGGCAGGATTAATAGTGTTCTGGGTTTCTGCGTGGGAGTGGGCAGGATTATTAATGTTCTGGGTTTCTGCATGGGAGTGGGCAGGTTTAATAGTTCTGGGTTTCTGCATGGGAGTGGGCAGGTTTAATAGTTCTGGGTTTCTGCGTGGGAGTGGGCAGGATTAATAGTGTTCTGGGTTTCTGCGTGGGAGTGGGCAGGATTATTAATGTTCTGGGTTTCTGCGTGGGAGTGGGCAGGATTAATAGTGTTCTGGGTTTCTGCGTGGGAGTGGGCAGGATGAATAGTGTTCTGGGTTTCTGCGTGGGAGTGGGCAGGATTAATAGTGTTCTGGGTTTCTGTGTGGGAGTGGGCAGGATTAATAGTGTTCTGGGTTTCTGCGTGGGAGTGGGCAGGATTATTAATGTTCTGGGTTTCTGCATGGGAGTGGGCAGGTTTAATAGTTCTGGGTTTCTGCGTGGGAGTGGGCAGGATTAATAGTGTTCTGGGTTTCTGCGTGGGAGTGGGCAGGATTAATAGTGTTCTGGGTTTCTGCGTGGGAGTGGGCAGGATTAATAGTGTTCTGGGTTTCTATGCGGGAGTGGGCAGGATTAATAGTGTTCTGGGTTTCTGCGTGGGAGTGGGCAGGATTAATAGTGTTCTGGGTTTCTGTGTGGGAGTGGGCAGGATTAATAGTGTTCTGGGTTTCTGCGTGGGAGTGGGCAGGATTATTAATGTTCTGGGTTTCTGCATGGGAGTGGGCAGGTTTAATAGTTCTGGGTTTCTGCATGGGAGTGGGCAGGATTATTAATGTTCTGGGTTTCTGCGTGGGAGTGGGCAGGATTAATAGTGTTCTGGGTTTCTGCGTGGGAGTGGGCAGGTTTAATAGTTCTGGGTTTCTGCGTGGGAGTGGGCAGGATTAATAGTGTTCTGGGTTTCTGCATGGGAGTGGGCAGGATTATTAATGTTCTGGCTTTCTGCGTGGGAGTGGGCAGGATTAATAGTGTTCTGGGTTTCTGCGTGGGAGTGGGCAGGATGAATAGTGTTCTGGGTTTCTGCGTGGGAGTGGGCAGGATTAATAGTGTTCTGGGTTTCTGTGTGGGAGTGGGCAGGATTAATAGTGTTCTGGGTTTCTGCGTGGGAGTGGGCAGGATTATTAATGTTCTGGGTTTCTGCATGGGAGTGGGCAGGTTTAATAGTTCTGGGTTTCTGCGTGGGAGTGGGCAGGATTAATAGTGTTCTGGGTTTCTGCGTGGGAGTGGGCAGGATTAATAGTGTTCTGGGTTTCTGCGTGGGAGTGGGCAGGATTATTAATGTTCTGGGTTTCTGCATGGGGGTGGGCAGGATTAATAGTGTTCTGGGTTCTAGGACTATAACTTTGGAACATTGGCAAGTATAGAGCAAACTGACAACACTTAGCCATTGCCTCACATTTAGCAGCCAGCGTTGTCAGTTTGCTGTGTAGTCATTCGGTTGGTCATTGAGCTGTCTATCAGGTATTTTAAATAGGTGGCCAGCTGAAGAAGCTTTTGCAACTGGGTGACAACGCTGCTGCTGTTTGTGAATCAGCGACTATCAGCCTGCAGCAGATGTTTAGGTAAGAAGCTTTGCAACAGGTTTACAAAAAATATTTGCCTAAAGCTGAACTCCAGGATGAGAAACTATTGTCTAAGTCATGTGTATTCCTCTTGAATCTCAGTGAGCTTTGTGTAGTTCTTCCAGATCTGTACAGTAATTCAGTGTGCCACTTCCTGTAATAAAGACCGCTGACTGCTGCTTCCTCTAGTTGTGCAGGATAACTGGTCTTGTCTCTGCCCTTCCTATAGTTTGCTGCAGGCAGCCTGTAGTGGGTGGAGACTGATGGGCCCCTCCCACAGCTCTGTTCTTTCCTCTTTTGCAGGGTGACTGGTCTTGTCTCCGCCCCCTCCTATAGTTTGCTGCAGGCAGCCTGTAGTGGGTGGAGACTGATGTGCCCCTCCCCCTCCTATAGTTTTCTGCAGGCAGCCTGTAGTGGGTGGAGACTGATGGGCCCCTCCCACAGCTCTGCTCTTTCTTCTTTTGCAGGGTGACTAGTCTTGTCTCTGCCCCCTTCCTATAGTTTTCTGCAGGCGGCCTGTAGTGGGTGGAGACTGATGGGCCCCTCCCACAGCTCTGCTTTTTCCTCTTTTGCAGGGTGACTAGTCTTGTCTCCGCCCCCCTCCTATAGTTTTCTGCAGGCAGCCTGTAGTGGGTGGAGACTGATGGGCCCCTCCCACAGCTCTGCTCTTTCCTCTTTTGCAGGGTGACTAGTCTTGTCTCCGCCCCCTTCCTATAGTTTTCTGCAGGCGGCCTGTAGTGGGTGGAGACTGATGGGCCCCTCCCACAGCTCTGCTCTTTCCTCTTTTGCAGGGTGACTAGTCTTGTCTCTGCCCCCCTCCTATAGTTTTCTGCAGGCGACCTGTAGTGGGTGGAGACTGATGGGCCCCTCCCACAGCTCTGCTCTTTCCTCTTTTGCAGGGTGACTAGTCTTGTCTCCGCCCCCCTCCTATAGTTTTCTGCAGGAAGCCTGTAGTGGGTGGAGACTGATGGGCCCCTCCCACAGCTCTGCTCTTTCCTCTTTTGCATGGTGACGAGTCTTGTCTCCGCCCCCCTCCTATAGTTTTCTGCGGCAGCCTGTAGTGGGTGGAGACTGATGGGCCCCTCCCACAGCTCTGCTTTTTCCTCTTTTGCAGGGTGACTAGTCTTGTCTCCGCCCCCTCCTATAGTTTTCTGCAGGTGGCCTGTAGTGGGTGGAGCCTGCTGGGCCCCTCCCTCAGCTCTTCTCTCTGCACAAGCTATGTACAGCACAGTGATGATGTCACTGCTACTTTTACAAAGTAATACATGGACTTGCAAAGGGTTTTGGTGCACACATAGTGGCATTATATCCTTTGTATTTTTGTGGAGCATATTTTGAAGAAAATATTTACGTCCGGAGTTCAGCTTTAAGAAACCAGATTGTCATGAAAAATAGATTTTGGGTTTACATTACACATCAGTATTCATCAAGAGATTGAAAAACATACTATTGTACAGCTTTATGCACACTTTTGGACCCCACCAGTAAAATGACATGTTTGTTGGTTTTGTTACCAGAACCTCTGCAAAGAACCTAAAAACGCCTCTTTGTGGAATTTTTAATGCACAATTCCTATTTGTTGAACTTGGTTATTATATTCAGCATTCTGCTTGTAAAGTCAAAGATGCAGAACATGCAATACGAATATTCCTGAACTAGAAAAATTGTGCAAAGAAGAATGGGAAAACAGAGAGCAAGAACAGAAAGCCTGTTGTCTGTCTATGGGAAATACTTGGAGACTTCTGTCAAAGGGTTGTTATGTGGTACTAACTCACACGGTGATCACGTTTTCTGTTGCAACATTTTATGTATTCCACTCGAAAAAAAAAAAAAGAATTGTGCATTAAATTTAAACTCCCATTCTTAATAAAATTTTAAATTCAGTGACTTTGCCTAGGCTAAGATGATGTCATCAGTCTGCTGCACGTAGGAAGAAGAATTTCCCCAATCCCCTCCCCTCCAGTGATCAGACTGCAACATTGTATTGCAGCAGAGTATACAATCAACTTGGCTTGGAACATCAGTCCCTTTTTTTTATTGTGATCTGGGAACCCAGCTTGTGATGCAGGAACAGTATTCCCAAACACACCCCTATCAGGTTCTTTGCCGTTTTTTACATATAGAAGATCAGCTGAGGAAGGAATATCAAATAAATCAGAATCTACTCTGTCTTGAAGCTTGGAGTATGACTAGTGTTTAGTCATGAGCCAAGGTTGGGCCCAGGGGCAAACTGACCATTTGAGAACTCGGGCATTGCCCGGGGGCCTGGGGTCAGTAGGGGGCCCCATGAGATGTCCCTCGGTACCTTTCATAGGTTTTTTGAGTGTGGGTGAGGACACAGGGGCCCCATGATCCCCTATTGCCCGGGGGCCCCATGAGTTGTCAGTCCGCCCCTGGTTGGGCCCCAACCAGGTGAAAGTTGTCACATGATAGAAGGCTGCCAGCCCAATCAGCTGTGGCCAGGGAATTCCCCAATCCACAGCCACAAGGGGTGGAGGTGCTAGTGACATGATTGACCTAATATGGCCGCATGGTCATATCTGGACTATTTAATTGACCGAATGTCATCATTTGGCCACATTTGGTAAGTGATGTCACCAGCATCCCTGGCTCTTTGTTACCCACGGTTGCGGGGTGGTGGATTCCTCAGCCAATTGGGCTGATGGCCTGCTCTCATGTAACGGCTTTCCTAGTTTATGGCTGATATGGGTTTCATCCAGGACCTTAGCTCATCACTATTGGTGACACATCAAGGAGAGACAGAGAGGAAGTTACACAGCACAAGCTTCAGAATGCAGACCCACCTACTTCACATGGGAAGAAATCTCTGGAATCTGCTGCAGTGCATTTTTTTTTTACTGTGATCTGGGAACCCGGCTTGTGATGCAGGAACACTATTCCCAAACACACCCCTATCAGGTTCTTTGACGTTTTTTACATATAGAAGATCAGCTGAGGAAGGAACATCAAATAAATCAGAATCTACTCTGTCTTGAAGATTGGAGTATGACTAGTGTTTAGTCATGAGCCAAGGTTGGGCCCCAACCGGGTGAAAGTAGTCACATGATAGAAGGCTGCCAGCCCAATCAGCTGTGGCCAGGGAATTCCCCAATCCACAGCCGCAAGGGGTGGAGGTGCTAGTGACATGATTGACCCAATATGGCTGCATGGTCATATCTGGACAATTTAATTGACCGAATGTCATCGTTTGGCCACATTTGGTCAGTGATGTCACCAGCATCCCTAGCCCCTTGTTACACACAGTTGCGGCATGGTGGATTCCTCAGCCAGTTGGGCTGATGGCCTGCTCCCATGTAACAGCTTCCCTGGTTTCTGGCTGATATGGGTTTCATCCAGGACCTTAGCTCATTACTATTGGTGAAACATCAAAGAGAGACAGAGAGTTACACAGCACAAACTTCAGAAAGCAGACCCACCTACTTCACATGGGAAGAAATCTCTGGAATCTGCTGCAGTGCATTACAAAAAATCATATGAGGGTAAATGGGTTGAACTTCAACACAGATTTGAGGTTAACTGGATGCCATTAGTAGCCTGCTAATTGCTTTCACCTGTCTCCTGCAATGTCTTTTCAAGTTTGTTCCTTGCAGAGGTTGTAGTAATGTCTGATCATTGCGAATATTAAAACAAACATGCAATTTGACCAGGGGTGCCAAAACTTTGATTTTATGGAAATCTAAAGAATTGATTGTCACTATCCTAGTCTAGGTAACATTGACGTGAATTCTAGCTTCAGCCATTGGGTGTAAAGCAGTGTTTGACTCCAGCCTTTGGTGGCCTCCAGCAGTGCATATTTATACCAAATGTTTAGGCATGGCCTAGATAATTGATAATATTAAAACATAAGTACAGCTTTGCTTTTAAAATGTTATTATACCCTTCCAACCCCGAGTAGGAAGCTACAATACAACTTTGGAACAGGTCTAGCAGAACTGCAACCTCCTAAAAAATCCTCAGCTCCAAGGACCATGTGCTCAGGCTAGAAGGTCTCTGGAAACCTTCACAGCTATACAGATCATGGGGGAAAAGTCGGCACCACAGCATGCCAGTATCATGTCAGTATCATTCGGCACCTAGGCCTACAGGCCAAAATGCGTTTTTTTGATGCTAGGCACTATTTTTGATAAAAAGATTACCATGTATGTTGACATACTGTGTTGATGACTTTTTCCTGTGGACTGTACAACGCACCTCTGTACCTGCAGACAGTACCAGCCATGGGCAACTCGGGACTGGCACAGTGTTGTATCTAGCAGTGGTGGTGGATACCTTGCCAAGCTATAGATGGTGAAGATGGGTACTGAGTCAGGTGGACTGTTATTTCATATAAGCCAATTCACCAAAGACCTCACTTTCTCAAGTCTTTTGTCCAGTTCAGTTGTGTTGGGTGTAGCACTGAAGATAGTAAGGGCCTGTGTTGATGAGCTTTGGCCTTGTGTCAATGGTAACAGCTCGAGGTGCTTCTTAATTCAATCAAAATTGCATTTCCATATTGTATGGACAGAGTGTAAAGGATGAAGGCACCACAGGTTTGTACCTGCAAACACATGACCTATTATAAAGTTATGATATCCTGCAAAACCCGTATATGGATTTAAAGGTTTTACAGCCTACCACAACTTTCTAATTAGTCATGTGTTCCCAGTTTTTAGAATTTTTTTATATTCTTTTATATTACTTTGTTTCTCGGCCCTGTTGAAAGGGCCCCAAAATGTGTTGGATTAATCTTCTGATATTTTATTAAACCTAAACTTTCACTGGGCTTGTTACAAACTTTTGGTTGTCTCGTTCATCAGGGACCCATTGAGATACCCACATAGGACAGAGAGCTGCCTCCAGGGGTGGCTAAAATGCCTGAATAAAAATTTTTTGAAACTGTTGACACTTCCTGCTGACACCATCTAATATGGGAGGGAGTTCCACATCCTTAATGTACTAACAGTAAAGAACCCCTTACACAGTTTAAGATTAAACCACTTGGTTTACCTAACTTCTGTTCAGCCACCAGGGATGAGGAAAAACACCAAGAAATTCTAGGATTAGAGAACATGTAACTCACCTCCCTGCCAGTGATGGGTACCATTTGAGTACTCAATAACCAAGCTTTCAAGATACGGATTACATCACTTTTTATGGGGGTCGCTCCACCTTTGTCCCATGTGCACAAAGGAAACCTTTTGGAGTGACACTCTCCTTTTTTTTTTGCTCATGTGACAAGGGAAGAAGGATTTATCGAAAAAGCTATGATGGGCTTCATAAAGTCAGCTCAAAGAGTCCACTCTTTCATTTTTTAATGAAGAAAATCCCTTTATGTGCAAACACTCTTCTAACCAGGGGCAGACTGACAACTAATGGGGCCCCCGGGCAATAGGGGATCATGGGGCCCCTGTGTCCTTGCCCAAACTCAAAAAAGTTTATGAAAAAGGTACCAGGGGCATCTCATGGGGCCCCCTAGCAGTGCCCGAGTTTCCAAATGGTCAGTCCGCCCCTGGCTGCCTCTTAGAGCTACAGATAAAATTTAATTTGATCTGTCTTTGGGTCTACCATAGACTTGCATGGTAATACAAAACCTGTTTCAAGTGAACAAAAGCCTGTTAACACAAGCCCTAAGTGTTACTAAAATAAACAGGGATTAGCATTTTCTGCACAGTTCCAGATTGGTGGAATAACAATTTTGACAGTGGAATTGCCCTTATCCTAAAAGAGTAAAGAGAATTGGGACCCTCTCCTCTCTCTGTGGCCTCCTTGGCCTTAGTGCATGGGGGTAAATCCCTGCCCCATATTTTAAGAGCTAAATAAATGTGAGGCACTGGATTTTGATTTAGCATTCATCTAATTGTGGATGCTAGTAGCTTTACTTGGCCGCTCAAAAAACACAAAGTGAAGTGGCGGTAGTGGTGGCAGTGGTGGTGGTGGTGATGGTGGGGGGTCATTTCCACCAGGAGTGTGTCGCCTAACTTGATAAATCCAAATAAGAAAAACAAATTGTCCACCAGATGATCACAGGAATTGTTCATACAATTTTATTCTTGACTATGAATTGATAATCGGTAGACAAGCTGTAGCCAACATTTTTCAGGGGCAAAAATATCCCCTTTTATTAGGGCTTGGGGTTCTTGGCCTGAACTCCCATAGTACAATTTCTAAAAAGTGGATCTCCATCAAAAGACAAGCATGGTAGCCATTGTAAATGCTTGTCTACTAATCGCTCAGTGGCCATTGTAAATGCTTGTCTACTGATGGCACAGTGTCCATTGTAAATGCTTGTCTACTAATCACAAAGTGGCCATTGTAAATGCTTGTCTACTAATCGCCCAGTGGCCATTGTAAATGCTTGTCTACTGATGGTACAGTGACCATTGTAAATGCTTGTCTACTAATCGCCCAGTGGCCATTGTAAATGCTTGTCTACAGGTGGCACAGTGACCATTGTAAATGCTTGTCTACTAATCGCTCAGTGGCCATTGTAAATGCTTGTCTACAGAGGGCACAGTGGCCATTGTAAATGCTTGTCTACTAATCGCCCAGTGGCCATTGTAAATGCTTGTCTACTAATCGCCCAGTGGCCATTGTAAATGCTTGTCTACAGGTGGCACAGTGACCATTGTAAATGCTTGTCTACGAATCGCTCAGAGGCCATTGTAAATGCTTGTCTACTAATCACACAGTGGAAATTGAAAATGCTTGTCTACAGATGGCACAGTGGCCATTGTAAATGCTTGTCTACTAATCGCACAGTGGCCATTGTAAATACTTGTCTACTAATCGCACAGTGGCCATTGTAAATGCTTGTCTACTAATCACACAGTGGCCATTGTAAATGCTTGTCTACTAATCGCACAGTGGCCATTGTAAATGCTTGTCTACAGGTGGCACAGTGACCATTGTAAATGCTTGTCTACTAATCGCACAGTGGCCATTGTAAATGCTTGTCCACTAATCGCACAGTGGCCATTGTAAATGCTTGTCCACTAATCGCACAGTGGCCATTGTAAATGCTTGTCTACAGATGCAGATCCCCTTCTAGGAGGTTGTACTATAGTCCATATGGGGGTCCTGGGAAAGAAGCCCAATCCCTAATGAAGGGGAATATTTTGTCCCAAAACACATTGGCTATTTCTTGTCACATTCAAGAATACAGCAGTATGGACTTTGTTTCAGCAAAGTAGCCCAAGCCACGATGAAGAAGATATTTTGGCCCAAAACGCATTGGCTACTCCTTGGCATAGTCAAGAATAAAGCAATATGGACATTGTTCCAGCAAAGAAGCCAAAACCCTGAGGAAGGGGGGAAACTTTGTCCGAAAAAAAATTGTCTACTACTTCTCATAGTCAAGAATAGAGCAATATGGACATTGTTCCAGCAAAGAAGCCCAAGCCCTTATGAAGCGGGACACTTTGGCCTGAAACACATTGGTTACTATTTGTCATGGTCAAGAATAAAGCAATCTGAATATTTGATGAGATCATCTAGTGCCCAATCTTTTTCCCATACATGCAAATAGAACTGACTTCAGAGTGATCTTCCAGTTCCAGGGCTGCAGGTCAATACATTCAGCTCTGCTATTATCTGTGTCACTGCTCTCCAGACCAACAAGAAGTTGAAATGGATGAATCATGATGAATACACAGCCAGAACTTTTGAATCCTCTTTCCAGGCAAAGGGAGACACAGAGAGGAATCAAGCTGCACCACAATACGTAGAGTTTTGTAGTGTATACACTTTTGACTGGTAAAATGCTGACCTATTCTCTTTTGCGATACGGTTAGAAGCAGGGGCGGACTGACCATTTGAGCACTCTGGCACTGCCCGAGGGCCCGGGCTCAGTAGGGGACCCCATGAGATGCCCCTGGTACCTTTCATTGGCTTTTTCATAGGCTTTTTTGGGTTTGGGCGAGGACACAGGGGCCCCATGATCCCCTATTGCCCGGGGGGCCCCATTAGTTGTCAGTCCGCCCCTGGTTAGAAGAGTGTTTGCACATAAAGGGATTTTCTTCATTAAAAAATGAAAGCGTGGACTCTTGGAGCTGACTTTATGAAGCCCATCATAGCTTTCTTGATAAATCCTGCTTCCCTTGTCACATGAGCAAAAAAAAGAGAAGAGCGTCACTCCAAAAGGTTTCCTTTGTGCACATGGGACAAGGTGGAGCGACCCCCATAAAAAGTGATGTCATCCGTATCTTGAAAGCTTGGTTATTGAGTACTGAAATGGTACCCACCACTGGCAGGGAAGTGAGTTACATGCTCTCTAATCCTAGAATTTCTTGGTGTTTTTCTTCATCCCTGGTGGCTGAACAGAAGTTAAGTAAACCAAGCAGTTTCATCTTAAACTGTGTAAGGGGTTCTTTACTGTTAGGACAGTAAGGATGTGGAACTCCCTCCCACATTTGGTGGTGTCAGCAGGAAGTGTCAACAGTTTAAAAAAACTTTTATTCAGGCATTTTAGCATACCCAATATACAGGGATATGGGACGTAGTATGCATACACACACCCACAAAAGTTGAACTGGATAGACCAATGGTCTTTTTTTTTCAACCTTAACAACTATGTAACTGCTGAGCCCTGCATGGGCAAAGCACAGGTTCCTTTTAAGTTTCCCTATTGGTCAGTGGGAAACTTTAAAGACCAATAGGAAGGCGTTCGATATGTTACAAGGCAGATCAAACTGAACAATAAGCACATTAATCCATCTACCTGGATTTTATGGTCTACTGAACACTCTGAGATGCAGTTCTCACTAAAGGTAGCTTTTTATGCATTTTATCTTCATATGCTCAGTATGCATTGCCCAGGATGGTGAAAGGTTTACTTTAGGACCCTTTTCCCTCAATGACAATTAATTTTATGATGTGTGATGTTCACGTATGTTGTAAGAAGGCATCAAGAGGTATCTTTTCAGAGCTACCCACAAGTTCACCAAACCTCCGAGATGTTTAATATGCAAATATTTTGATATTTTGGCATACACTTGCTGCAGCGTAAGCGTCTTTCTTAGTAGAGGGATACAAGGGGTGAGCAAGAGTCCTGATAGTGGTCATTGTATGGCACAATGTGGCTGAAAGTGGTCACTGTATGGCTTCCCCTTGTATGCCCCCCCTTCCTTCAAGTTTAGGGGCCCAAAGGAAAACAAACCAAAATGCATGAACATACCTCAGTGTCTACTTTTACATAATGATTTGTATTCTCGAGGTGGTAGTATAAAGAGTTGATTACCACATGTAAATAATTGCAATCTGTACAAACATTTATCTCACCTTACTCTATACGGAAGGTTGGAGAAAAAGTGATATCTGCACTGCTTGGGGCCAGAAAGGACTGAAGCTTTGGAATATTGGTGTGTAGAGTCATATATACATCGTAAATTTTCATTTCACACCCTTATGTATTTTACATACTGTATGCTTTTGATGTATTATTAAGCTGTGACTATGTACATCCAACACACAAGTATACACAGAGAGGGCCGCTAGGTACACTTCAGAGCTGGTGCTCATTTACAAAGATTGAATTACTTCCTGAACTGGGTGCCGAGCCTGGCGTGAAGTTTGCCAAGGGAATCACTTTGACGGGATCGTCAATGGAACAGTGTCTCTCGCATGTATTGTAAAACTGGGGTCTTGACACCCCCTTGTCAATGTCATCCTTGGGCACAGGCCTTCCAAGGGTGTGCACTCCATCCAGTCGTCCTCTTCCCCATCCTTGTTGAATGCCGAACGATGGCAAAGGTGGGTTGGACTGTTGGTACTGGGTCAACGATGGCGGCATCCAGCAGTTGTCAGAGTGACCTAAAATGAGGCACTCCTGGGTACAGGTCTCCGATGCTTCTGCCAAGGCTTTCTGAAGATTGACTTCGATGGCTGAAAAAAAAAATGCAGCTGGTTAGAAAAGTAGACTAAAAGGGTGACTTGTTGAAATTAAAATGTTTTTTTGTTACACTATGTCCAATAGAAGTACACACTGCCTAAAAGTTTTACTGTCCCTTCTAATAGCTGAGGGTTTCTCAACCAACATGGTGGTAGCCTAAGAGATACAGGTGATCATGAAAAAATTCAAGCATGGGGCTCCCACCAATGGCATTTTGAAGCAGTGAGGGAGGGAAATGTTAACACATTTGACCCTTTGGCTTCTATTACGTGGGGCGGACTTGCTCAGCAGGGGTCCTGTTCTCTGATCCCCCACTGAGCAGGCAGATGGTAGGTTGGTGTCTGCCCAGCTTATGCAGAGTGGACATGGACACAGCCTGCTCTCTTTTATGGGCTGTAAACACCTGACTGCCATCCGAACCACTGGATGGAAGGGGAACGGATCCCCAACCATCTGTTTTTGGAAAATTGGATCAGATTGGATGTAGGTGGGTGTAAATGGAAGCATGTCTGTTTACACCTTTTGCTCCATAGAGGAGAATAGAGGTTCTGATAGGGTCCACCTGAAAAATGGCCAGGCGGAGCCGATCAGAATGTTTGTATGAAAAGGTCCTAAAGCCGCCCATACAAGGGTTAAATTCTGAAAGAATTTTCTTTTGAAAATCTTTTCTAAGAATTTTTGTTTGAATTTCGCACCATTAGTGGATCACAGAAACGTCCGATTTCTGTGTGAATATCGAATTTGAGTTATCGGGAATGTTGGACATTTTTGGAAAAATAAACAAATTTTGAATCAATGATGGGAGAATCGTTTGTGAAATATAAATGAGAAAAAAATGAGCATGAGCTGTGACCTTGAAGAAAAGTACATTCTTGGCCACGAAAATTATTTTCTGTAGCAACATTAGGTAAAATTAAAGGCTTGGTTGGTTGAATTTCGGAATCAATGGTGGCGCAATTGGATTACAAAATGCATGAAATGTCTAATTTTCTAAAGAAAATTTGTTCAAAATTTGACCCGTGTATGGCCTGCAAACTGGACACCTCTTCAACCACCTCAGGTCTCACACCTGTAGATTTATGGATGTCTATGGACCAGAGCAACTTTTACACTTCTGCTGATGACCTGATGGACTGCATACTTGGATAAGGGTCTGGAATGGATTTTTTTGGGGGAAACCCCACACCATTTTTTAAAAAATGTTTTAATTACTGGCAATGTTTTTTACCCTGCAAACAGCTGAAAGATTAAAGAATGTTTTCAATATTAAAACTAATGACTTAATAATCTAACTCATGCAGCAAATTAGTAGCCAGGGGCGGACTGACCATTTGGAAACTCAGGCACTTCCCGAGGGCCCGGGGTCAGTAGGGGGCCCCATGAGACGCCCTTGATACCTTTTCATAGGCTTTTTTTTGAGTGTGGGCGAGGACATAGGGGCCCCATGATCCCCTATTGCCCGGGGGCTCCATGAGTTGTCAGTCCGCCCCTGAATACAAATATCATGATCTGTAGGACAAACAAGGCTTTCTTTTATTAATATTGTCTTGCAAAAATGATTTTATTTTGTATGCAATCCATAGAAAAAAAACAATTACAACATGATTTGATCGCTGTTATTTTAAGAAAATAGTGTTACTGTAGATAAAAGGTCTCTTTTTTTTCAATATAAAATGAAAAAAAAATCATCAAACAAAATTAGTAACAATGATAAAAAAGTTGAACTACTTTAGGTTGGAAAAATAACATGTTAAGGGATAAAGGAGTTAGTTAAGGTGTATTAGGGTAGACTAACAAAACGTATCCCATTAGTCTGCAGATGAATGAGCAATGCTACTTTGTATCTCTATCTCTTATCTGTACAATGGTTATAAACAATGTTACTTTGTATCTCTGTCTCCAGTCTGATCGATGTTTATAAGCAATGTTACTTTGTATCTCTCTATCTCCCGTCTGATCAATGTTTATAAACAATGTTACTTTGTATCTCTCTATCTCCCATCTGATCAATGTTTATAAACAATGTTACTTTGTATCTCTCTATCTCCCGTCTGATCGATGTTTATAAACAATGTTACTTTGTATCTCTCTATCTCCCATCTGATCAATGTTTATAAACAATGTTACTTTGTATCTCTCTATCTCCCATCTGATCAATGTTTATAAACAATGTTACTTTGTATCTCTCTATCTCCCGTCTGATCAATGTTTATAAACAATGTTACTTTGTATCTCTCTATCTCCCGTCTGATCAATGTTTATAAACAATGTTACTTTGTATCTCTCTATCTCCAATCTGATAAATAATTATAAACAATGTTACTTTGTATCTCTCTATCTCTCATCTGATCAATGTTTATGTACAATGTTACTTTGTATCTCTCTATCTCCCGTCTGATCAATGTTTATAAACAATGTTACTTTGTATCTCTCTATCTCCCGTCTGATCGATGTTTATAAACATTGTTACTTTGTATATCTTTATCTCCTGTATGATCAATGTTTATAAGCAATGTTACTTTGTATCTCTCTATCTCCCATCTGATCAATGTTTCTAAGCAATGTTACTTTGTATCTCTCTATCTCCCGTCTGATCAATGTTTATAAACAATGTTACTTTGTATCTCTCTATCTCCAATCTGATGAATAATTATAAACAATGTTACTTTGTATCTCTCTATCTCCAATCTGATAAATAATTATAAACAATGTTACTTTGTATCTATCTCTCATCTGATCAATGTTTATGTACAATGTTACTTTGTATCTCTCTATCTCCCGTCTGATCGATGTTTATAAACAATGTTACTTTGTATCTCTCTATCTCCTGTCTGGTCAATGTTTCTAAACAATGTTACTTTGTATCTCTTTATCTCCCATCTGATGAATGTTTATCAACAATGTTACTTTGTATCTCACTATCTCCTGTCTGATCAATGATTATAAACAGAGTTACTTTTTCACATCAAAGAATTAAGAGGTATGGCTCCAGGCTCCGGTGTCACAATCCTGCATGACTAAACACAGTGGGTGGGGAAAAATGCGTTGGGGGTGTGGTTGGGCTGCTCTGCCAACTGTTGGGTTGCGTTGGTGTGCAGCGCTTATAACTTCTCTTTCCTGCTTTGTTGTCCTAAAACATTTCTAGTCCTAAGGCGACAACTCTGCTCCTCCAAAGACGCAGTACAGTGAGTGTTGTCACCTGAGGACAGGAAGTATCTTACTGGCAGGAACGGCAGGTGAAAATAACAGGGGAAAAAATGCTGCAAAAAGAAAACAAATGTAGCCACCACGTCTATGGACTGAAAAACCCTGTTACTGGCTGAACTTGATGGTCTTGTACCTTTTTTCAGCCTATGTTACTCTATGTGATTTAAATATATTACATTTTGTATTCCTGGCTTAGATTTACTTTACCTACCATAAAAATATCCAGCATCCGGGAGACATTTATTTATTTGAGGTGCTTACACTCACCGGCCATTCATTAGGTACACCTATTCAATTGCTTGGTAACACAAATTGCTAATCAGCCAATCACAGGGCAGAAACTCAATGCATTTAGGCATCTAGATGTGGTGAAGACAACTTTCTGAAGTTCAAAACAAGCATCAGAATGGGGAAGAAAGGGGATTTAAGTGACTTTGAAAGTGGCATGGTTGTTGGTGCCAGACGGGCTGGTCTGAGTATTTCAAAAACTGCTGATCTACTGGGATTTTCATGCGCAACCATCTCTAGGGTTTACAGAGAATGGTCCGAAAAAGAGAAAATATCCAGTGGGAAGGTGATCCGAAGCCAGTGAATGCCTTTTTTTTTTTTCTGTTGCTGAGCGGAAATTCATCATGGATCTAATGTGCTGCGAGGCCAAGCCAAGAGTTTGTCTCGCAAGTGCAGCACAGCCCCATTGGCTTGAATGGCCGAGCTTGTAGAAGTTTAAACAGTAATAAAGTTAGGTATGTTTTACCTTAAAAACCCCACATCTATAAATAGCAGATCTTGTCTTTGGCATCGAATTATCGCTATCCCACGTTGTTTCCGCTTAGTTGTACTTTACATTTTTTACCATTTCTTACAGTGTTTTGTTGTTCCTGCTGTTATGCGCAATACGATTTCCATTCCTTATTCATATCATGCTCAACACTTTGCAGTAGGAGATGTGACACACCTAGCCGTTTCCAGAATCAAAGTTGATTCCCAGCAGGTACAGACAGAGACAAACACAGAATGTTTTTAATTAACATTAATTAACATTGAGCGCTTTGTCACCTAAAAGTTGTTTTTGTTTTTACTCTTTTTTACATTGCAGGTGTTGTTTCCTGACTATTGGTGCAAGAAGTAAGATAGGTCTACAAATGAGTGATATCAGTAATGTCTAAAGCAGCGATTCCCAACCAGAGTTCTGTGGAACAGTCGGGTTCCTCCAGAGGTTGGTAGGGTTCCTGGAGGAGTAGCAGTTTGACCCGTAAAGTTCCACAGCAAAAGTCACTGGCCAGAGCCAGCAGCTTGACATCAGCAATGTTTTAGCTATTTGTAATGGTGGATGGTGTTCTTTCCAATTGGCCACCAATGTGAAGGGCATTTCCTAACGATCACTAGTGTAAGAAAAATTCTTCCCACTGGCCACCAATGTAAGGAACATTCTTCCCACTGATCACCAATGTAAGGAACATTCTTCCCATTGACCACCAATGTAAGGAATATTCTTCCCACTGACCACCAATGTAAGGAGCATTTTTCCCACTGACCACCAATATAAAGGGTATTCTTTTCATTGACCACCAATGTAAGGGGCATTATTCCTACTGACCACCAATGTAAGGGGCATTCTTCCCACTGACCCCCAATGTAAGAGACATTCTTCTCGCTGGCCACCAATGTAAGAGACATTCTTCCCACTGGCCACCTATGTAAGGAGCATTCTTCCCACTGGCCACCAATGTAAGAGGCATTCTTTCCACTGACCCAAATGTAAGGGACATTCTTCCCACTGACTACCAATGTAAGGGACATTCTTCCTACTGACCACCAATGTAAGGCGCATTTTTCCCACTGACCACCAATGTAAGGGACATTCTTCCCACTGACCACTGATGTAAGGGACATTCTTCCCACTGACCACCAATATAAAGGGCATTCTTTTCACTGATCACCAATGTAAGGGGCATTATTCCCACTGATCACCAATATAAGGGGCATTCTTTTCACTGACCACCAATGTAAGGGGCATTCTTCCCATTGACTACCAATGTAAAGGACATTCTTCCCACTGACCACCAATGTAAGGGACATTCTTCCCACTGACCACTGATGTAAGGGACATTCTTCCCACTGGCCACCAATGTAAGGGGAATTTAAAGGGCATTATTCCCACTGATCACCAATGTAAGGGGCATTCTTTTCACTGACCACCAATGTAAGGGGGCTTTCTTCCCATTGACTACCAATGTAAAGGACATTCTTCCCACTGACCACCGATGTAAGGGACATTCTTCTCACTGATCACTAATGTAAGGAACATTCTTTCCACTTTCCACCAATGTAAGGGGAATTTTTCCCACTGACCCCCAATGTAGGGAGCATTCTCCCACTGATCACCAATGTAGGGAGCAATCTCCCACTGATCGCCAATGTAAGGAGCATTCTTCCCACTTTCCACCAATGTAAGGGGTATTCTTCTCACTTTCCATCAATGTAAGGGGCATTCTTTCAACTGACCACCAATGTAAGGGGACACCTCTACCACTAACCACTACAAAGCCGAAGGTTTCTGGACATGGGACCATCATATTTCACTGCAATGGATACCTTAACTTTGAATGGGCCTGCAGAATTTTTTAGTTTTGTAATATGATTTTTTCCCCCCTACCCCCATCATCACCTTTTCATGCATACTTTGTGACCAACGGTACCATTAAATGTTTACATGTCCATAGAAAGTCTGCAGCCCATTTCCAGACCAATGTTACCTTTTCTTTTCAGTGAATCACCATCCAAACAGTTCACACCAAAAAAATATTCAATTTAAAATTTTGTATTCCTTCTGGTGTCCAACGCCGTATTGATTATTTTTCAACGGCAAGATAAATAATTCATAGAGAAAGACTTAGAATGTTCTGATTAAGTCAAGAACCTGAAGTCTCTTAAGGCCCGAGAGAATTTGAGTTTTTTTTTTGCCTTCCTCGCAATCATGGTTGGAGGATTTCAGAACGATCACAACAATTCTGCATGAACTGTTTGGCTTGCTACAGATTAGAGCAGGAAATATATATTTGTACATTTTAATTTTTAATCACACAATCTTGATAATGAATAGGAATATTATGTAGAGTAGGGAGAGTTTGCAAATTACACCATAGGGAACACAAGATGAAACTTATAGCAGAAAATTCTTTTTTTTTTTCCTTTATGCTTTATAAACAGACCAAAATAAAGGGCTCCTGGAAAGCGGACTTGGAATACTCGCCTCTCTTGATGACCGTGTTGCTGATCTCACCATAAGTGGAGAGAAACCGTCAGCTAAAGGTCCTGCAAAATCCAAGACTTCTGTTTTTCCTGACCCCCTGCTGTCTCATTGGTTCCTCCCACCAGGCCCTAGGTTCCCATAGAACAGTATGGGACAGTGGATTAAACCAATGAGTACAGAGGGGGAATCAAAAAAAGTTTGTAATTGTGCAGAATCTTTCGCTAGCAGTTTTCTGTCCAGTGATGTGGGTGGCAGGAGAGGTGAGTATTCAATGTCTTATCAGTAGGGGCTCTTTATTTTGATCAATAATTTTAGAGACATAATTATTTTCGCAACAGTGAATTTTTTTGCTATTAATATACCCAGGTCTTTTTTTCAGAGGGAACGTGGGAAAATGCAGTTCTGACACCTCCAGCACTGAATGTACAGGATGTACTGGCAAGGGGTGTTGGGGATGTGCTGGAGGGTCTATTGATTCTGCCAGGGGATCTACTGTCTCTGGGGGTGTAGTATTGCTGGTGGCTTAAGGATCTATTGTTGCTGGTGGGTCTGTTAATGCTTGAGGGGGGTCTATTGTTTCTGAGGAATCTACTTTTGGGGGGTTTATTGTTGCTGGTTGCTGAGGGGGTCTGTTGTTGCTGAGGAATCTACTGTTGGCAGGGGTATTTTTTGTTGGCTCCCTGGGAATCTATTGCTGCTAGGGGTTCTATTGCAGCTTGAGGGGGGGGGTCTATTGTTACTGAGGAATCTACTGTTGGGGGGGTTTTATTGTTGCTGGATGCTGGGGAATCTATTGTGTCTGGGAGAGGTCTATTGTTATCGGTTAAGGATCTACTGTTACAGAGAAGGTCTATTGTTGTTGGCAGAGGTTTATTATTGCTGGCCGGGAATATATTGTTACTAAGGGGGGCATTGTTGGGTGAGGACCTATTGCTGCTTGTAGGTGATCTATTAATGCTGTTTTTTTTTTTGCGGGGGGGAGGTATATTATTGCTGGGGGTTCTATTGATGCTGGACGTTCTATTTTACAGCTTTTCTTGTTATCAATAATACATTGTATACAAATTGCTTAGCAACACAAACTGATACTTGACTCTTTCTCCTCTAAAAGGGGCCATATTGGGAGGTAGGTAGGGGGTGTAGACAAGGGACATGTTCAAGGTGGGTAGGGGGTGGAGTCAAGGGGGGGGGGGTATTTGCACCCCGCCGTTCAACGCAGATCTCTGGCTCACAGACCCAGAGCTGTTCCCAGACGTCAGCATCCAGCAGGCCACACCCTACGCGTTTCGTCACCAACAACGTCCTCAGTGGCGGTGTGCCTACTTACCCTTGCCTGAGTCTATGCCTGTGACACTGGTGTCGGTGTAGACACCTTAAATTGTGAGTGTTATTCATACATTAAAGCGGTTAATGATTTTGAAAACTTGCTGCACCATGATCTCTTTCTTTTGCCTTTGAATATGGTCCCAATGGTACGGAGATATATGATAAAAAGGTGATATATACCCCTGGAATCTACACTTATCTTTGAATGGTGGCTACTCATCCTATGGGATATCATTTACCTGGAGAGCATTGCATCTAAGAACTGGATTGATATCTATTGCTCCCAGAGCAAGAGTGTTTTTTGCTGGTCCATTTGCTGATCAGCATTGAGCTCTGGTGAGTGACCCAAATTTTCTTGGTGGTGGATTTAGCACGGTATGGACATTACTTGATTTTGGAAGATATAATTTGTGGACATTTATTTTATTTATGAACACTTTTTCTTTTTTATAAAATATATTTTTTATATTTTCCTGTGTTATATTTTTTATGTTTATTTAGCGCATTCCTTTGATTTATTTGTTTTGATCAAAAAATTTATGTGAGTTTTTTGAATTGAGAATCTGCTGCTTTGGACATTTTAGGGTGTGGTGCTTTTTTATAACAATACTCTGATTTGACATGTTGGGTATCTATTTACTTGGCGCAATCTCGTCTTTTATATTTTACCAAAAATTTTGGAAATTAATTGCATTTGTTTGCCCTAATATTTAGTGTGTTTTTTTACTAAAGTGTGTTTTTTAATAAAATTAAACCTTTGCAGTAATATCGTGTAACATAAAAAATTGGAACTACCACTATTTTATTCTCCAGGGTGTCTGCTTTCAGAAAACATATAATGTTTGGGGGGTTTGTGTAATGTTCAAGCCAGAAATAATTTGTTAAACATGTTTGCAAAAAAAAATGCAAAAACAGCTCTGTCAGGGAAAGAGTTATGGAAAATGGATTGGAGCGTCTCATTCATCGCTACAATCTAAAGCCCTCAGATAATCCCTCTACAAATTTCCTATTTACAGTCTTGACTTTAATTCATATTTCCCTATGAAGCCTCCGGTAGAGATCTTGTGCTTAGGAAGAACATTTCATCTTTCTGCAGTCAGGATGGAGGTAAGCAGCCAACCCTTCCTAAAAGCCGTGCTAATTATCTCTGCAGCTTCCACAGACACCTTCCCCCAGTAAGGTGTGGAATGTTTGGCCGTGCATTTTATTTGCATACATTAACAGGAAACCCTTACATAGATCATCCCCAAAAACATAGTCTATTAAGGTGCACGGCGCATGCAAATTGCAACGAGATGCAGGAGGGAGAGACAAGATGAAAGTCTCTCCGGAGGTGTCTGTCTGCCATTACCTGTGTCAGCTGAGGTTGGGGAGCAGCACCGTCATTCTGTAATCCCTCACCTGCTTCCTTCTCTTCTATTGGATCTTTAAATCCTCCCTCCGGCCTTCCGTTCAGTCTTGCACAGGTGTACCGGTCCTCCCTTGCAATCTTGTACAGGTGGAACGGCTCCTCCCCTTCAGTCTTGCACAGGTGTACTGGCTCCTCCCCTTCAGTCTTGTACAGGTGTAGCGGTTCCACCTCTTCAGTCTTGCACAGGTGTACCGGCTCCTCCCCTTCAGTCTTGCACAGGTGTAGCGACTCCTCCCCTTTAGTCTTGCTCAGATGTACTGGCTCCTCCATTCAGCCTTGCACAGGTGTACCGGCTCCTCCCCTTCAGTCTTGCACAGGTGTACCGGCTCCTCCCCTTCAATCTTGCACAGGTGTAGTTGCTCTTCCCTTTCAATCTTGCACAGGTGTAGCGGCTCCTCCCCTTCAGTCTTGCACAGGTGTACCGGCTCCTTCCCTTCAGTTTTGCACAGGTATACCAGCTCCTCCCCTTCAGTCTTGCACAGGTGTACTGGCCCCTCCCCTTCAGTCTTGCACAGGTGTACTGGCTCCTCCCCTTCAGTCTTGCACAGGTGTACCAGCTCCTCCCCTTCAGTCTTGCACAGGTGTACCGGCTCCTCCCCTTCAGTCTAGCACAGGTGTAGTGGCTCATCCCCTTCAGTCTTGCACAGGTGTACTGGCTCCTCCCCTTCAGTCTTGGACAGGTGTACCGGCTCCTCCCCTTCAGTCTAGCACAGGTGTAGTGGCTCTTCCCCTTCAGTCTTGCACAGGTGTACCGGCTCCTCCCCTTCAGTCTTGGACAGGTGTACCGACTCCTCCCCTTCAGTCTTGCACAGGTGTACCGGCTCCTCCCCTTCAGCCTCGCCCAGGTGTACCTGCTCCTCTCCTGGATTGAAATAGCTTACTCTGATATCACCGCACGCTGTGAGCTTCTCACATTGTGCATTAGAAGCTTCAGCAAGTCCGATAGAGCTCCGCCCCATTTCTGTGACTGTCTCTGGCCCCGCCCCTTTCATTTATTGATCATGGAGACTCAGCATCACATGTGGGTGTTGCTTAGGGTGGTCAGTATGCAAATACTAGGGATACACCAAAATATCAGCATCCAAAATGTATTGGCACAGTGGCTAAATGGGCAGCACTTCCCTCTGGCAGTACTAGGGTCGTTGGTTCGAATCCCCAGCACGGCACCTCCTGCCTGGAGTTTGCATGTTCTCCCTGTGCCTGCGTGGGTTTCCTCTGGGTACTCTGGTTTCCTCCCACACTCCAAAGACATGCTGGTAGGTTAATTGTCTCCTATCTAAATTGTCCCTAGTATGTGTATGTATGAATGTGAGTTAGGGACCTTAGATTGTACGCCCCTTGAGGGTTAGGGACCTTAGATTGTACACCCCTTGAGGGTTAGGGACCTTAGATTGTACGCCCCTTGAGGGTTAGGGACCTTAGATTGTACGCCCCTTGAGGGTTGGGGACCTTAGATTGTACGCCCCTTGAGGGTTGGGGACCTTAGATTGTCCGCCCCTTGAGGGTTGGGGACCTTAGATCGTACACCCCTTGAGGGTTAGGGACCTTAGATTGTACGCCCCTTGAGGGTTAGGGACCTTAGATTGTACGCCCCTTGAGGGTTAGGGACCTTAGATTGTACGCCCCTTGAGGGTTAGGGACCTTAGATTGTACGCCCCTTGAGGGTTGGGGACCTTAGATTGTACGCCCCTTGAGGGTTGGGGACCTTAGATTGTACGCCCCTTGAGGGTTGGGGACCTTAGATTGTACGCCCCTTGAGGGTTGGGGACCTTAGATTGTACGCCCCTTGAGGGTTAGGGACCTTAGATTGTACGCCCCTTGAGGGTTAGGGACCTTAGATTGTACGCCCCTTGAGGGTTAGGGACTGATGTGAATGTACAATATATATGTAAAGTGCTGTGTAAATTGACGGTGCTATATAAGTATCTGAAATTAATAAATAAATATTGGCCGAAAATAGTGTTATCAGCATTTTGCAGATGGGAAAAAGAGGTGCAGATAATGGCCACTGAAAACATTCAAATTTACTTGCGATTTTACAGCAACTTTATCTGCGATTTTGCACAATTTTACCACGTTTAGGGTGTGTTTTTCATAGGTCATGTGACTCAATAAAAGCATCAAAACGTGTGCGTTTCGGATGGGTTTTCAATGCATTTCAGACTTGGTTCACACCAATGCAGTTTGTGTTTTGTCCATTTTGCAGTGCATTTTGCCTTTTTGCATGTACTTTATTGACACATTTTTTTGATGCGTTTTGTGTTTTTTGAAGAGGAGTACCAAGGCAGGCTGCTGTGATTTTTTTCTGAAAGCTATGTACAGCTGGCCTCTCCCACTAGCCCTGATCTGCCTGCATTGCATAGCGAACAGAGTCCCAGTAATGACATCACTGGTTCTAAAATAAAGTATGTAGCGAAAATGGACAAGTTGTATTTAATGAAGTAATTAGCAGGTGACGAGGAAGGAAGGCCGAACCGAGGAAGGCAAAATAAAAGCAG